>NW_027070248.1:158847-280161 GCF_002906115.3 Quercus suber
ACCATACCATTGCTGTAGCAAGCGTTTTGAATGTCCATGAACTCATTTGAGAAGCTGTAACTGCACAGATACGAAAACAAATGCTAACAGTAACAGAGCGCATTTACTAATTACTGTAACATTTCCAAGAAAAACATGATGCAGAATATTAAATTTTACCCAACTACAAAGAAAAGAACAAAACATTTCCATCGAAATAAATTCCTACTCTAGTGAATCACTCAACTATTTACTCTATAATTTTCTCGGGAAAAAAAAAAAAAAACTATTTATATATATGTTTCTAGATAATTATTATGAGCATATTAAATATAATATATATTAAATTTAAAAAAAAAAGCTATATGTTTTGTCTGTTGAGTGTTGAGTAAGTTCAGGGAATATAATATATGGAGAATGAAAACTAAATGCAATTACCAAAATTGCCCACGAAGCTGCCCCAAATTCACGTACACGCTGCTACACCCAATCTTCAAGGCCCAATCTATTCACAAATCCTCAAATCCACTGTAATTTTAGATGCAATTGAATACTTGATGGAACACATGCTTTGGTGACCGAAGATTCGAAGAGTATGGTGTCGCGACTCGCGAGCTTTTTGTTTGGTTGCTGTTGCTGTGCAATAATGCAAGAGTGTGAGAGAAGCAGGTGAAAGAGATCGATTTTAAATGGACAAGGCATATTTGTAATTTCAAGAAAAAGTTGAGGATGATAAATGAATACAAACACACACACATATAGATTATAGACACGCACAAGAGTGTATCAGCCACTGTTTATGGAAAATTATATAAAAAGATTGATTGTTTTTACCATATTTCTATTACATTATAAATTTATTTTTTCTATTAAAGTCTTAAACTTATAAAACCGTTTGATTTTGGAACTTCTATTTATCTCAATTATTCATATTTGTTATTTCAAGTAGTAAATTGGGGAGAAAAAAAAGGAGAAATCATCAATAAATCTTTGTGTTTCATTTACACAGTTGGAGGAATAGCAAGAACCCGTTTGTAAATGGGTATCAACCCGACCTAACTTGAGCCAACGACTAGGGATAGGTTGGGTTGCAAGGTTAAGAATTGAGTTCAAGTTAAATCTGAAACAACTAGGCCCATACCATCTTGTAACTACTTTTTTCTTGGTTCATAAATCAATTTGATAGCCATTAAAAATAATAGGCAAATAGAAAAAGCTTGACCTAGAATGATAAGCTGTAAATGAATCTTATGTTCAAAAAACTGGTTTTGGCATCTTATACAAAACACACAGCGGAAGCAAAACAAGTATCTTGTTCATTCATGTAAAATAACATGGAATATCTACAATTTTAGAAGCAAATAATAGAAGAAAGATGTACCTTGATGGAGTGAAATTCAAAACAAAAGAACTTCGAACTTGGGAAGACCTTTACTCTTCACCCCAATTTAACATATGCCCAAGATGTGTGGTCTCTCAATCAGTTATGTACACACTTATTCAAGAGAGAATATATATATTGAGAAAACTGTCCTTTTTTTTCTTTTATCGTACGTACATTTTTTTTAAACTGTCAAAAGACAGTTAATTTATTTAATAACTCTTATTAAATAAACCTTTCTAAAAAAAAAAAAAAAACTCTTATTAAATAAATAACTGATTATTTAATTGGGCTAGCCTTTTGAGCCAACCCAATTGGGCTTTAGTGTGTAGCTTGGGATGGAATCAAAAGGACAAATAAAGCTCTAACTTTAATGGGTTTTGGGTTTATTTATCAACTCTTGACAAACCCAAAGTTACCATTAATTATATTTAATACCACAATATAAATATAATTGCACTCTATGCTTTACTAATAAAATTAAATCTCAAGACTTTATTATCTAAACAATTAACCCTTTCATGAAAATATTCATAGTAATACAAAGTCATAATATATAATTGCCACTTTGAAAATTATTACCTCTTGATCCTTGAGTTCTCGGTTTAATCCTTTAAATTATTCATATATATTTATGAAATCAAATTTCATAAAATATAAACTTTAGTAACTCTTTACTAAAGTAATCAAGCCTAACACTCTGAATAACTAAACTCATTAAACTTATCTCAATGGAATATTTTATATCTCTACAAAGAGATTATAAATTCCTTCTTGAGGATATATGTTCCTTTAGCACTATGTGTGGCTGTCCAACATACTGAGGTTTTGACCGTTAAATTAGATCTCACTTCTGATATATCAAAACAACCTACATTTCATAATCAGGTTCACTATCCTCTCAGGATTAAGAGTTTATATAAATTAAAGTCGTGAGATTTATAATTCATTTAACAGCCGTTAGGAGAATAATAAATCTCACAACGGTCTAGTTCAATATGTTTTAACTTTTAAAACATATCAACATATCAACTAGAAGTCTCCACTTCCATGATCAAGACAAATCATCTTAGTTGATATGTTATAGTCTTCATAGATGAAATGCCCAAATTTATCACCGACTACGAATTAAAATTCTGAGTTTACAAAGAACTTGTGATCTATATCTTTTGTGATTAAATCACATAAATCATATATTATGCATCTCATGGACTATATGATAATGTCCAAATATTCATGTTATCATTATTTTAGATAATAATAAAACAACTTTATTAATCATAACATTAAACCAAACATAATGTCATACATAGCATCATACAAAAGGATTTAAGGACACTAATCCTAACATCTTATATATACCCTAAAAAGTTGAAGTTTGTTAAAGTGAAATGCAAAATTTTATCCAAAGTTTCATGTTTTTCACTTTTTCTCTACTCTATTATTGTTCACAATAATAAAGATTGATGAAGGCTTTAAATTGAAAAGGTTTCAAGAGTTTATAAATTTAATTGATAAAACTAAAAACTTGTAACGAATAAATTGTTGGTCTTTTCATGTAATTTCCTCCTTTAATACAAAACTACCTTGGTAAAATATGCTCAAATGGGAATACTCTTTGTATCAATATCATTATATCAAGCACTAACATACTAACATAGGAAAACGGAATAAATATAGAATAGAGAAAGAATAAATAGTTTATTGAAGAAGTAAGTAATTTGAAAAAAGAAAAAAAAAAATAAATAAATAAGGCTGGTGGTTCATTGAGAGGCCTTTTAAGAATATAGTATTAAAGAATGAGTTTTGATTATTCAACTGCTAAAATCTCTTTGTATCTCGAAAAATAATTAGGATTTTTTTTTTTTTTTTTTTTTGAGAAGCAAGATAATTTGGATTGAATCTCAACTATACTAAAAATAAATTTATTGGTATCTTAACTAATGATAAAGAGGGCACCATTACGAAGGAATTCAAAGTCTCGAGCAACTGAGAGCAAGAAATTCAAACCCAAGATAAGAAGAAGCTGGCAGAAGGCTCAAAGAAGTGTAACATCTATTCCTTTTCATTTTTCATATGGTTACTAATGCTAGTTTCAGTACAGTGATTCCCCTAACACATATTGATTTACAAACATTGCTAACAATCGCACATATTCACATCCTCTATTATGTATAATCTATACGCCTCACTCACACACGCTCATCGCATACACATACACGGATACACCAAATTCATGCAGCGTCAAAATATGTATATAAACACATTAGCTATTCTCACCAACACAGACACACGGTCACATAAGTAATCTGATAATGTTACAACCACCACATACATAGGTCCACTTCTAAACATCTGAAATTACATATACCATAAACACAAACATACCCAGTGGCGAGATCGAAACCTTGAAGTTGCTCGACCATGATATCTGGGTCATGAAAAAAGGTGAGATAGAGGGAAAAAGGGAAGAGCAAACGAGTGCAAGAGCCACCGCAGTAATGGGCCTGGTTGCCTTCTTCTTACAAAACTCAATCAGGTCACCAAAAAGCCCAATAAAATCGAATCCAACTGACACATTAGCTATAACCCAGCTACAGCTGGCTTAAACAATTGGTATCTATTTTATTATAAAAACTTATTTTTTTATTTTAATTGCTTTTTTCAAAGCACCACATATCAGATTATTATTTTAGAGCATCTACAGTAATGGAGCTAAAAATATAACTATTTGCCACCTACAAAAATCATTTATCTCTTCACACCCAACATTAATGAATCCATATTTTTAAATATTTGATTAAAATAATACAAATAACTCATTAGAATAATAATAAAAAAACCACAGCAAAAAAAAAAAAAAAAAAAAGAAGAAAAAACCCAAATCTTATCTTTTCCTCAACCCTAACTAAACAAAATCACTAATCACAAACAAAATCAAAAATCACCAACAAGCACAAACACGGCATGTGTCGGCAAGCTGGGTCGGCGGAAACCAGCACAAATGAAGATGAAGAACGGCGATGGGGCACAGAATATGATGAAGATCGGCGGACACCCAGCAGCTGGGTTGGTGGAAACCCAAAAATTAGCTCCAACCGAGTTGAGGGATGAGGGAGATCAAAATCGGCGATGGGGTATAGCAACCTGAAAATCCAGCAACCCAAAATTGAAACCCACGAGCAAGCACAACCACAAGTGATAACCAATCCGATCCATGAGCAAGCACAACCACGAACTGTTTCGGCGATGACGAAGGAGCTTCGACAATGGTGCGTGAGCTTCGGTGGCAGTAATGAGGAGGTTAATGAATCAGTGAGAGTTGTGAATGAGGATGATGGAATCGGTGAGAGTTTGTGACGAGGATGATGGGAATTGGAAGAAAGAAAAGAAATAGAAAAGGAATTAAATAAAGAAAGAGAAGAAATATTATTTTAATGCTAGTTGGAATAAAAATATATATTTTTTCTACTTAGCTTCAAGCTACAGTATATAGCCAAAAATAGTTGAAGCTGTGAAGCTAAAATTTTTAGCTATATCTTTACTATTGTAGAGCAATTTTTATATATTGGCGAAGCTAAAATAGCAATATAACTATTTAGCTTCACTATTGCTAGTGCTCTTACACTATATTTCAAAAAATATCAATTTTTTCTAATTATTTTTTCTTCATACACAACAACTACTCACTCTCTTCATTCACACTCAGGATACGTAAAGAAAGAATAAAATATAAAATAAAATAATGTAAATTTACATACTTATTGTAGCATGCATATTTACACAATTTTACCTTATTTGATGTGGATAGTTTTTAGGGGAAAAAATGTGTAAATTTGACACAAATGTTCTATTATACAAACTTTGATATGAGTGCTCTGAAAATGCCATCAAATTCTTCCAAAATTACATCTCAAACCACTAATTTTTCCAAAATTATATTTTAATACTTAAAGTTTTCTAAAATTTCATTTTGACCCTAGAACTTACTCGAAATTTCATTTTGATCATAAGCTTTTCAAAAATTACGTTTTAAATTCAAAAGCTTTCTAAAACTACACTTTGACCTAGAAAACTAAATAATTGCACAAAACACTCAAAACATTTCAAAATTTTCACCTCAATTCTTAAACTACAAAAAAATGCACTTTTCCCCCTAAACTTTTAAGAATTGCACAAAAGTCCATATGTGGGTAGTTCATTGACATCACCATTTTCAAACCCAAATTTTACCAAAATAAACTAAATATCCTCATGGTCAATAAAATTTACTAGGATCAAGTCGATACTCCACAAGAATTTGACCATTGTATTTTTTTAATGAGAAAAAATATCATGTTGAATATTCAAGTTATTTTTCAAATAGAGAATCATATGAAAAAAGAAGGTATTGCCAAAAGATAGATGTTGTACAATGCCTAATACCATGCATCTACATGTGTAACCGACCTTCTAGATCTATATCTTTTGGTTTGATACATGATTTTAGAACTTAGTTTGGCTTAGGAACACTTAGTTCATTTCTTAACCTAAATTGGAAGATAAAATCAATTAGAAATAAGTGACCAATTACACCTTAGAAATATAATGGTTGGTGAAAATTCTCTTAAATGAGCAAAAGATAAAAGACATACACATTTAGACGCATCACCAAAATATCACACCTTGTCTCAAATCACCAAGACTCCATATTTGTGTTGGGCAGCTTATTGATATTTTTGTGATATCTCACTCGCTTTATTTCCGATTTGAGCAAGTGAGTAGTCATTTCAAAGAAAATTTTATAATTTTTTCAACGGAAATATTCAAGATTCAATTCTCCTCACCCTAACTATCAATGTATCCAATTAAAAATTAAAAAAAAAATATATCAATGTATAAAAAAAAATGTAACAAAATTCTAGTTTTAAACATACAAAATTAATGGATGGATCTAAGATTCAAATGAGACAAAATTTTAGATTTATTCAAACAAAAATTTTCCTAGGTCTATGCTTCGATTCTTATTGTTTCATTATTTAATCTTTTGTTTAACTTAATGACTAATTGTTACAATACTAGATAATTGAGTAGGTAATGACTTGAAGTTAGTCAATCCTGTCTCCCTGTTAACCTTCCCAAATCCAGGAGGCGTTATCTAGTCCATCTTTTACATGTAATACATGTGTGCCGCATAATAAAGAGATTATCCTGATTCCATGTAATATATATATATATATATATATTGATCATTCTGTTATTAAAATAAAAAATAAAAAAAGAAAAAAGAAAGAAAAAAAAAAGAAAAGAAGAAGATCTTATGAGATAGTTTTATGAAACCTCTCACGAATAATCTCACACGGTGGTCTCATGAAATATCATCTTATTGGAAGACACCAATATTATACAACTGGTGTATTAAATAATTCTATAATCCACCCAATTTCTCTTTAATCATACAAACACTAGCTCAACTAGATAGTGCACTAGGGTTATGGAAACTTGGACTATCTAACAATTTTAATGAAACAATTCAAATGATAGCGCCTTCTGTCTTGATTTTTTATTATTATTTATTTATTCTTTTATCAACTTCTGTCTTGATTTTTGACGACATATTATTTTGACAACTTTCATCCAGTCTTCAGTTACAAAATAATAAAAAAATTTATACCTTCCTTTAATTGTCGGAGAAACGTCAACTCTCCTAGACAGAGACTTCAAAGTCAATGTAGTCTTTCCATAATCTGGCAAGTGAATATGGATGATTGATCAAAATGACAGTTACATATTCTTTGTTCAAATGTGACAAAATTCTAGATTTAAACAAACATTGTTTCCTACTTCAGAAATTCTAGACAGTTAATATTTATATTGTTTAATTATTTAGTCTTTTGTTTTACTTAATTAAATATTACTATATTTGCTTCTATATATATATATATATATATATCTAATTTATTCGTATATAAATATTAAAACCGAAACTTTTGACTTTTTATTGATTATGTAAAATTTTGACATCTAAACTTTGGAGACTTCAGAATTTTACATCTCAATAATTTTTTTTATATATATTTTAATTAATTAAAGTTTGAGGTTGAGTTCTTACTTTCTACCCGATAAACGCTTCTTCTAAATAAACCTCCTACTTTCTCACTATTTGACAAACTATGGGAAGGGGCAACAATGAAGGAACGAGGTTTCCCAGTGGCTGAATCCAAACAATGTAAATTGGGGTCGTTGAAGGCGAGAGTAGCAGCCGCATTAATTTTTTTTCCTCCTCACTATATTATGGTATAAATTCCTCCATGGTTCGTTCAGGTTCCCTAAGTCCGCTACACTTATCTCTTATTATTCTTAAATATTCTTCTTTACTTGGAACTTGCACTGGGAAATTTAATGACTAATGTTTTTGAGAATAATTACAAGATATTCCTTCCTCATACGTAAATAATAAATTTTATTATAAATTTTATTACTAAGACCTAATATTATGTGAGATAATATTGAAGTTATATATAAAACTAAAGCTATTTCACTTTTTATTTATTTATTTATAGTTTATAATATTGTGACATATCAACTTTTTTTTTTTTTTTTTATACAAGATAGAAATTATACTCCAACCTAATCTAAATGTATATGTGTATGAAGCCTCCTCCTGGAGACTTGAACTCTAACCTTTGCAACTCTCATACCCCACAAACACTTATACTTATAGAGTGACCATCGCACAAAAGGTGTGCGGTAGTGCATATAAACTTTTGAAACCTCACAATTTTACTCTTCATTATTCTTGTGTGTGTGTGTATATATTACATTTAAATTATGTTTATATTTAAACAATTCATTACAATCTTGGTATTTAATTGTAATAAATGTATAATCTAGAATATATAGTTCCATACAAACACAATTATAATAAATATCTATGCTAACAAAATAATTATTAAAATTCATATTTAGAAAGGGGGAGGGGAGGGGTGGGGAATCTAAAAATTTCATCAATGATAAATATTATAAATAAACAAATAATGAAATTTAATTTATCTTGATTATTTTCATACTTTTCACTATTGTAGTGAATATAGACACTCCATTTATACCATTATACAACTTAATTAAAACTAATAATAAACTAGCCATAGACCACCCGACAGGCGGAAAATTTTGATGAATTTTTTTTTTTGGGAAAAATTACTTTTTATCATCCTAAATTATGCATCGGATTATACTTTACACCACAAACTATTCAAACGCATACTTTGCACCCTAAACTATCACACTTTGCACCCCGGTGTTATTTTTGTTGTTATGTTTAACGAAATCCTACTGCACGTGATAAGCGCATGCTTCTTGATTAGGTGGGACAAGCTTAAAAGATTGAAAATCTCTTCTTCAAAATCAATTAAACAAAACCCTAAACACCCTTTTAGAAAGAATATCCTTTGAGAGTGTTTTGTTTACTCTAAAGTCATATAGGACAGTTTAGTTAGCTTTGCTTTGGTTTTGTAATCTGTGGTTACTTGGGGTTCTTTTGTGAAATATGTTGTTTCTACTTTCTTACTACAATGAATTACCAGGTTAGTAAAATATAGATTATAGACCGTGACAAGTGGATGTGATAATTTTTTTTCCCTTTTTTATAGATGCTGTAGGGTTTGGATTTATGTCATTAACTCTCCATGATGATTATTCTTTACTTTCATGCCAAGACACCAATTGTTTCTTTTATATATAGATGATGCTTGAACTTAATTCTTTTATAAGACAATTAAGAGACTTTACTAGTAGGACTGTAACAAAATTAAGTTAGTTAGTTTGAATTTACAACATTATCGAGTCATTGCGTGCATATGCAATGATAAACTTTTGTTCATTGCTAATTTTAGTGGAAAATTCAAATTACTCCTTATGGTTTAAGCATGGTTTCAAACTAGATATTAGATTTTAAAATTTTTTTATTGAAAATCTAAAATTTCAAATTGCTTTAATTCTTCCCAGTCATTAGTAATTAAGAATAACAAAAAGTTAATTAAATTACACCTTAGACTTTTCTTATGCCAAAGAACCTGTCATGTGAACAACAAGTAGTATTTTGATCCAAATAATAAATAATTAGAAAACCCCTCAGAAAATGATAACATCTTCCTTAAAATGCATTTTTTCATTACAATTTTTAAGTCATTTTGTAAGGTACTTTAGTGCAAAATACCATATAGGAGTCAGGTGGAAGAATTTATTATATTTAGATATAGTGTGTATTCTTGATTGCGCATTGTGCCTTAAACCTTTGTTTGAAATTACATAAATTCCTTCATGTGAATTCAATGAGGCAAATCTTAAAGAAAGTACTTAAGAGTGCTAGAGGTTTCATTTCATAACAACAAGATTTGTTCTTGGAAAATCATTATAGAAGAATTTCAGAGATTCTAGGGCTACTATGATAGGAATGCAAGTCAGACTTTTATAGAGGTTAGATAGAGGGTCTAGGCTATAAAGGTTTTATAAGCTCTGACTGATTGTAATTGTTCTTCTATAGTAAGGTTTTATAAAGTTTTTCCATTGAAAAGATTCTTTATTGATTTTTCACTTTGTTACTATGGCTGAAAATATATATTTATGCTAGCCTATTTGGGGGTAAATCATAACTTTTTTGAATTAATCCCCTGCTTAAGTTGTTTGAGGTCTAAATAAGTATTTTTTATTTGAGATTAATAAAAATTATTCTTGCGAAGAGTCTCATAGTTTAATTGGCACTTCCCTATGTACAAAGTGTTTGGAAGTCTAGAAGAGAGAGAGGGGGGGGGTGTGGGGGGTGGGGGGATTTGTTGTAACTATGTCAACCAAAAAAAAAAAAATCCTTGAATCCTGAAACTTAAGAACAAATATCAATATAAGAAATTTTGACACTATCATATGCCAAAATATAGTTGTGCATTTCAATAGATTTTTATTATGGTTAAATTTTAGTAAACTCTTTGGGAAATATAATAAACACAAACAAATTCATTGTTTCATAATAATAAAAATTTAGATATAAATTTAGAACAAAGTGTAAAGTTGTGATTTACAACTATGTTTTATGTTGGCTTTATTCCATGACGAAAAGTGTTGTAATTGTTTTAATTTTGTTCCTTGTATTTTGTGGATTTTATTGTATTGGGTTTAGTATTAAGTTGGTGAAGACTCAAACTTAATTGAAGATCAGAGCATTTCGCAACTAGCTCGCGAGAAGTTCACGAGAAGGGTTCCCGTGAAAAGGGCATGTGAGGAGCACATGACTGGAAGCTGAAGAGTTGTGCCAGGCTGTCATTTTCACGAGTGTCTAGCGGGTAAGGCCTTCCCACGAGGTAGTTGCAAAACATTCTGCCTAGAGGATTTTTTAGAGTGACTTTCTTACCCTTCACCCATACTATATATACCTTCATTACCACAAACGCAATAGAGGCCATTTAGAGAGAAAAACCCTTGATAGGTTTTCTACAACACACACACACACACCCATCTTTTAGAGAGAGAGCTACTCATCCTTAGTGAGAAATCATTGTAGTCTCTTCTCCTTCCCTCTCCCATTGTCATACCTTGAGAGGAGATTTGTACTCAAACACAACTTATACCTATTCAGAGTGTAGAGAGTGTTTTGGAGCTTGGGAAGATTTGGGGATTTTCCAAGAAGCCGATGAGGCTTGGTGGATGCAATCGGGCGTATTGCGGAATCTGGAGAGCAAGACAAGACACGATTCTGAGAAGCCTTGTTAGAGTAGGAGCTTGAATGGCTTAGGTACATCGGGTAGATTAGGCTTGAAGGGTCTCTTGCTAACCCATGTGTCCCAACTGATTGTCTAGTGGATCAATTACCGCCTGGAGGGCGGCGGAAAGGTTTTTCACCAAGTTCTTCGGTTTCCTCTTCGATAACACATCGGCATGTTATCTTGTGTTTACATCTCTCTTTCCTACTCTTTTACATTCCATTTTACTACTGTGTTGTTAAGTTTATGGATTAGAGTAGCTTGTTTGTTTATCCGCTCGTATTTACACTATTCTGCACTTAGTATTAAGTTAGTGTAAAATCAATCGAGTCGTAACTTTAATTTAGGGTTCTAAACAGCTCTTGTGTTTTCAACACATTTTTGAGCTTTCAATTGGTATCAGAGTTGGTACACTTGTTGTGGTTTAAATACCTAAGTGTAATCCTTGACCCCTTGTGTATTGCAATGGATAGTGATTTGTATGCTTCCTTAGTTGTTGACGATTGTAGCATGCCACGTGTTTGTGAAAATGCCTCTATGAGTGTTTATCCTCATGATTGTGATGACATGTTACTTGAATCATTTGCTGTTGTTGATATTCCAAATGACAAACTCTTAAAGAAAAATGCAAAGAAGTTTCAAAAGAATTTGAGCAAGTTATTTTGTGAAAAGGAAGAGTTGATTGCTAAGCTCAATGAATCCAATAAATTGGTTAAGAAATATAAGAAACTTGCTGAAAATTCTCTTGAAAAGCTAAAGAGTTTGAATGTTTGAATATGGACTTGGATGCTAAACTTGTTTTATCTAATAAACTTGTTGATGAGCTAAAATATGAAAATGAACTTCTTCTAAGATGCATGCCAAGTGGTTGATTGTTGAACCTATTGCTAAAAAGGATGAAAATATTTGTTGCAATCATGTTGCGGTATCCGATTGTGTGCCTATTGTGTGTTCTACCTTAAAGGACAAATCGGTGTACATTCCTCTACACGAAGAAATCAAAAAGTGGAGAGAAAGGCTTTTAAGCCTAAGCCTCTATTTAGGTGCCATCCTAGGGAATAGAATGGGTCTAAATTTGTTTGTTCCTACTTGCCACCACTGTGGTGTGATTGGGCATATAAGACCTCAATGTCATAAGTTAAAGAGAAAACAAACTCATGTTGCTAGATCCCTTCCCAAAAGGCCTAGTGGACCTAAACACATTGTTTTTCACCATTGTGGTGCCTTTGGTCATCTAAGACTTCATTACTCTAAGTTTCAAGCTGTTAAAATAATTAAAAGAAAAGAGAAACTTGAGCTTCTTGGACATTGTGCTAAAAAGGGTGAACCAGATTTGAGTGAAAATAGCATGTTGTTAAAGAAAGTGTTTAATGCTCTTAACTCCTTGACTTTGTGCATCTCCAGTTCTCATTCTTCCAACCCTTGTCTCACTTCTCATGAGATATTCATTCCAAACAATCAATCCGTTTGGATGAGGAATGGTTCCTATGGTTAAGCTTTTGCTCGTTTGGTCCTTAATCTAATTCTTTCGATCTTTGTAGGACCCTTCATGCATTAGATGCTTTATTGTCTTGCATTTGTGCATCATGCATCTCTTTATATGCATTATTTTGTTTTTGTTTTTTATCTTACTTTTATGTCTTTGTTTTGTGTGTGTAAAAATCTCAAACCACATAAAAAGTGAAAAATTCAAAAAATTTGATCGTATATGTTTGAGCATATATCTCATGTGAGTTTGGTCTAGTACTTTCGTACTAATGGCGTAGTGCATTTACGAGCTTAGCTTGTTTTGTATGCACATATATCTATGTGGGAGAAATCTTGAAAACTATGTGTTATTTTTGTAAATAGATCTTCAAGCTTGTCATGAATGATTGGTCATTAGTCTTGATGGTCTTGATTATTACATAGACTTATGCCTATATATTTTCCCACTTTTATTTTTTTGTTTTTGCAATAGAGCTCACCAAATGTAAATCTCCAAATGAAAATAGATATTAAGCTACTAAAACCTGTCGCACAAACTAGTATTTGACTAGGAAAAGGGGAAAACGACTTTTGTATTGAAATGTATAGTGCTCAAAAACCCAAAGGCTAATTCTCAATGTTGAAATATCAAAAATTTCAAGCACCGATCTTAAAAAGAGATGTATTATCCAAAAAAGACCAAATGTTATGATTTATGCAAAAGCTAAATGAAAAGCTTCTATGTCTTGTAATCAATTTCTTGTAGGAGGTCATATATGCTCATTTCTATAATTGAGATAGTCCACTTGAATGAGTACCAGTTGTGCATGACTTGATTGAATTGATCATTGAAGCCTCACTCAGGTCTAAGGACTATTCCACATTTGATACTCACACACAATACACAAGTCTATTCTTCAATGAATGCTTATTTCATTTGTGTGATTGTACATGTTCAAATGTGATGCATGTGTCCTCAACCATATGTGGATCAAACCAAAAAGATTTTTGTTCTTTTTGTTTGCTTTTGGAAATGATTTGTATCACCCATGTTTTTCAAAGTTTTTTAAGTTGTTTTTGTGTGAAAAAACATGTTTTCTAGGTGTTTTCGTGACCTATTCATGTGTAAGCTCAACTGGGAGTTAAATGATCCATTTCTCAAGTTTTTCAACTTTGGGCAAAGACTTTTACGACTGTTTCTCAACTGTTTCGCAAGTAAGACTTACTCGCGAAAAATTTCGTGAGTAATTTTGCAAGTAAGCTTCCCGTGAAAATTTCCAGATCAGCTTTTTAAAGGGCATTTCGTGGTTCTTTTGTTTTAAATGTCTCCCATCCTCTCCTAAACCCTTGTTTTAATGTTTCTACATCAAAACTGAACTAAATTCAAGTGTTTTTTCATTCCATTAACATCTCTAAGGTAATCTTTAACTCTTTTCATTGATTTTGATCCTTAGATTATGTTTTTGGGGGGTTTTTGTTCATAGTTGGGATTTTCTCAAATGGGAGTTGGAAAACTTAATTTTTGTCAATCTTTTTAACTGGGTTTTGTTTTAAATAATAATTTTCTTGGGATGTTGGCCCCTTCTGACAAAAATAACATGTATTTAGGCAAGATTTTCATACGTTCTTGTATTGTTTATCATACATGTGTAGTGTATGCACTCTAAGTGTTTGACAAAATGCCTAAATGGCATTTTCTCATTGTTTTGAACTCCAATGAGTATCAAATTTTGGGGATCACCATGATTATTCATGTTTATTATGTTTTGATCATTGGTTATGTGTTTTATGCACTTTGCCCCTTGAGTTCTTGCTCATGCATTGGTCATGCATCTCACATGCATACTAGAGGCACACTAGATGCACCTTTGTTGCACACACTTGAACACTTAACATGTTTTGCACTCACTCATACTAGTTAAGTCTTTTTAGACCTTTTAGCACATAAAACATGATCGTGTCTATGTCATGCCTAGGTTGATATCATGTTTCATCATCCTTAGCATGTCATGTTCTTTATGCTTTGTAGCATTTTTTTTTTAAAATGTTTTTGTCTTTCGTTTGAGCTTCATTTTCTCATTCATCTTGCACCTCTCATGCATCATATCCATGCTCATATCTTCTTTTCTTTCCCTCCTTCCTCTTGATTGATTTGTCTATTCGTGACAAAAAAGGGGAGAGTATACCGATGTGTTTTATCATTTCTATATGACTCATATGCACATTCTTAGGGGGAGAAATTATAACTCATGCACATTCGTAAGGGGAGAAAGCTATAGGGGAGATGCATATACGAAAGAGGAGAAGACATTTTTTTTAGAAAACTTTGTTTTGTTTGTTTTTACTTTATGCTTGTTTTCTCGTTGCTTTATGGTGCTTTGATATGCTTTGTTGCTTTCATCGTATTGTGCTTATGTGTTGGACATGCATTTATCCTTATGCTATTGTGCTTTATTGGTTGCATGTTCGGATGATCATTTGATTTGCTATATGATCATTGTAGTCATTTTCATATGACTACTTTGGTGCATGATCAAGTTGCTCACATGTTTCACATCATGTTTACTTGATCGCAATTTACTTGTTACATTATAGTTGTCCTTTTATCACTTGATTTACCTTGAGGGTCTAATGTGTTTTGTGCAAGTGTTTCAGGTTACAGGTATACATGTTCCAAGTTCATCACAGCTTCTAGATTTAGGTGTGAGCGAGTTTTGCCATTGTTTTCAAACTCACGTTTAAGTCTAAAGTCTGTTATAGGGTGTTTTGTCACGGAATAGCCAAAAGGGGAGATTGTAAAATTGTGATTTACAACTATGTTTTATGTTCGTTTTATTCCATGACAAAAAATATTGTAATTGTTTTAATTTTTTTCCCTATATTTTGTGAGATTTTATTGTATTGAGTTTAGTATTAAGTTGGTGAAGACTTAAGCTTAATTAAAGATCAATGTATTTCGCGACTAGCTCGCGCGAAGTTTGCGAGAAGGGTTCCCGCGAAAAGGGCATGTGAGGAGCACATGACTGGAAGTTGAAGATTCGTGCTAGGCTGTCATTTTCGCGAGTGTCTCGAGGGTAAGGCCTTCCCGTGAGGTAGTCGCAAAACATTCTACCTAGAGGATTTTTTAGAGTGACTTTCTTACCCTTCACCCATACTATATATACCCCCATTACCCACAAATGTAATAGAAGCCATTCAAAGAGAAAAACCTTAGACAGGTTTTCTACAACACACACACCCATCTTTTAGAGAGAGAGCTACTCATCCTTAGTAAGAAATCATTATAGCCTTTTCTCCTTCCCTCTCCTATTGTCATACCTTGAGAGGAGATTTGTACCCAAACACAACCCACACCTATTCAAAGTGTAGAGAGTGTTTTGGAGTTTGGGAAGCTTTGGGGATTATCCAAAAGAAGCCGGTGAGGCTTGGTGGATGCAATCGGGTGTATTGTAGAATCCAGAGAGTTAGATAAGACACGGTTTTGAGAAGCCTTGTTGGAGTAGGAGCTTGGAGGGCTTAGGTACGTCAGGTAGATTAGGCTTGGAGGGTCTCTTGCTAACCCATGTATTTCAACTGATTGTCTAGTGGATCGATTACCACTTGGAGGGTGGTGAAGAGGTTTTTCACTGAGTTCTTTGGTTTCCTCTTCGATAACACATCGGCGTGTTATCTTGTATTTGCGTCTCTCTTCCCTACACTTTTACATTCCATTTTACTGCTGTGTTGTTAAGTTTATGGATTAGAGTAGCTTGTTTGTTTATCTACTCGCATTTACACTATTCCGTACTTAGTATTAAGTTAGTGTAAAATCAATCGAGCCGTAACTTTAATTTGAGGGTCTAAACAGCTCTTGTGTTTTCAACACATTTTTGAGCTTTCACAAAGTATGAAAATTGGTTAACAAACTACCTGTTTTTTCATTATTGAACACAAATGACCAATTTACATACTCTACCAATGAAATTATTACAGAGATTTTTTCATGAGTTAGCCAACATTCAAAAACAAACATCTTCAATATTAAACTTAAATATGATCAATTTATATACTATTTACAAATATTTTGTACAACCTACTTTTATAAATTGTGGCTGAGTACATATTAAGAATCAATTCTTTTACTATCACACATTTTATCACAATTTTTATCACTACTGAATGACGTGTGTGACTGTGATTGGCATTGCACTAATAGATGTATCTAAGTGTTCTGTATTAACATTATCTATTAAAAAGGTATTTTGTATTTGTAATTATTTTCTACACTCATAACGGTAGCCATGCAGAGCTATCTTTTTAAGTAATCCATTAAATTAATGTCAATTAGACTTTTGGTTTGAAACAAGGTTTACTTCTCGACAGCAGTGTCCATAGTGAATGTATTACAAGTGGCATACATGTAGGGATTATGACCAACTATAGACACATGCACAGTGAATGACAAATGGTATGACAATTGTATCAAACTAATCAAATAACATACCGACTAGTGAGGGGACCTGCCTCCATCAGCGGTTGCGGCGGCCTTGTAACAGGTCATATTAGTGGGAACCTCGAATACGCCCATAGCTGAACCAACATCAGTGCTCCTCCAATCTGCATTGCCCCTGTCTCCGATGCCTTGCATAGGTGCCTGTATAGCCAAGCTAATGCTCCACTACCCCAATTGTACCTCTTCGTGTTGCTGATTGGGTTAGGAACTGTAGGGGCATCACTGACACCCGGTCTGCCTACTTGTCCATAAACAGAATGAACCCCAACCACACAAGTATGTGATTGCATGCATGTTGCTGCACCACCTCGTTAATAGCATCCGCAGCTAGGGTACCTCTAAACCGTGACTTCAACTAGCTGACTCTTATCCTCACCCCAGCAAGGATAGACTTGTTTTTATGGGGATGCAGTATTGGGTCTGGAGGACGATGACCCAGTAAATCACAACCCAACCCAAGCCAATCCATCTTGACACTCCCAGTCATGGGCAACCCATCAATAGGAACCCCTAGCATCACCTCAATATCTTGTAAGGTGATGCCCATCTCTCCATGTAGTAAGTGGAATGTGTGCATCTCCAGACACCAACACTCGACTAGTGCTGTGATCTATGCATGATCAACTTCCAAGTTTGGAACCTTGAATAACCCTTCGAAACCCGCCTCAGTTATGTAAAGGGCAATCTATGGCTCTAGCCCATACTGGGGTAACTAGTAAGATTGGCGTCTACACTTTAGTATGCCTGGAACTACCTGCACACGAAAGAGCATTGTCTTAGAATAGTGCACACTAAATAACTATAAGAATGCTACATAATAATAATATGCAAGAAACAGTAGGCTAACTAGTTAGTTACGAACATTTTGCAATCTGTTAGTTACGATGTTAACTGGTTATTCACTCTAGCTTAATAGCAGATAGGACCGATTCAAGATCAATGACATTATTTAAAATTAGCACTAAGGTGATGGGCATTATGTCAAATGGAGTAGGAAATTAGGAATCAAAGTTAGTTGTCTTATGTGTAGCCATGCCTATTTTTGTGTGCACATTTGGAAAAATAATGGCGGCAGATTCATTTTAAATGAGATCTACTGACTTTGAATATTTCTGCTTCATACCATTTTCTTGATGCTTTTAATGAAAGAGTGTTTTTAAATTCATGATTATTTATGCTTCATACCATTTTCACTTTGGATTAAATAAAATTCTGCCTAAACCAAAAGAAAAATGATACCATTTCCAACATCTATTTACAAATAATTGAAGTTGGAATGTTTTTCTTTTTTTTTTTTTGCTAAAGTTGTACAGGCTTCAATAGTACAACTACATAGCTGACCAGCAGGCATCTCCAACAGCGCCGTGGATCGATGACTCGATTGCCGCGTCAACTATGTAACAACCGCGGGTCTAGGATCCACATTTCACAGTTGCTACATATCTGACACGCATGCAATCACGTTAATAAACCATTGGCAGCCAGGACTTGCAATTATACAAATTCATAATTTCCAATATAGTTAGGACTTGCAAAAAACATACTTGTTTCAAAGTGAATATAAGTTAACCTTATTACATATTAACTATGAAAGTATCATAACAACTAACATGCAGCTTTAGACACAAAACAACATCTGAAAAGACAAAGATATTTAAAAAAATACGCAATGGTGGGAACGTAAAGCTTTTTTTAATTATTTTTTTTTTAAATAATGACCTTTTGGTCCCTAACCAATTGTGCTACCCCAGGGTTAACGAAGCTCTTTTGATGCATACAGAAATGAGAATAATGTGATTAAACATACATAAAATAGACAACTTCACAAAAACACCACATCTTGCGAAAACATGTTAAGAGAACTGAAAGCATAAGAGAACTAGAGATATCATCAAGCAATAGCATATCTAGAAATGAGGAGCTGAGCGTTTAACAATAATTGATTTAGTGTCAATGTATAACACTTTGAATAATCCAAAATTGACGGAAAATCATTACATGCTCCTTGTAAGTGATTAAATGCAATAAGGTGGACATGCTTCTTGTAAGTCCTCCCCATTCTGAATTACAGGGTGGACATGCTCTAATCCGATTGTGTATGCCATTGAGAAGCTTTCAGCATTAAGAAGCTTTAGGATTTTCAACCTTCGAAAAGATTTCTGACAAAATAACTTTATAAGTGTGCAGAGGATCTATCCTATGTTGGCAGGCTTCAATTGTTCAAGCTGTAAATTATATAAAGGTTCAGGAAAATTGAGCATTGATCTAATGCATATATCTGTAAGGGGGCATGGATACAACTATAAGACGTTCCTGAAAGAAGTGAGGTTAGGACCGAGAAGAAGTGATGTTAGGACTGAAGAAATGAAAAGTTGCGGAATATGGCTTCTATTATAAGATATATGTGGAACATTTTTACTTAGTTCGACTCAAGACAGATGGCTTGCTGAGTTCTGTCTATTAAAGGAACAGAAGCTTATTTTGCACACAAGCAGTGTACTAAGGAAATAGAAGCTTATTGACCATTTCAATACCAGCATAATGCTCATTGGGTAGAAGAAAAACTATCAGCATAAGATAACTTGCTAGAGCTTTCATAAAGCATTATTTGAGGTAAGGTGAAAACTTTCCAAGGGTGATCTATGATACAGCAAATAATTGTGCTCCAAAACCATCTAGTGTTTTTCATGATCGGATTTCAACTTGTAACTAGAGGACTTAGTGTTGATTCCTGTTTCATTGTTTGACATTCAATTGCATCAAGCTAACTATTATCTATTGGGACTGCTTTGAAATCAGGAGTACACATGTACTAACACTCTGGAAACTTATTAGAATAGAAAAGTTTGAAGTAAAATTGTTGAAATGGATATGGTTCTCTATGCTTGTGCCTAAATATCCTGTTGTCAATCAAGCTTACCAAGGAATTGGCTTGCAAGTTTAAAGACATGCTATAAGGGTGTGTTTTTTTCTCTCTTTAGAAGCATAATGAAGATTCATAATCATTTAGTTTTTACTTGTGTGTTCAATAAAAGATTATGGACTATTTTCCTTGATAAATGTATGATAAGAAGACCAATTCATGATTGACATGTTGAGCTTAATTGGGCAAATGCCAATCTCAAAGGAAAAGAATTGGACATTCCAAAGCTAGCTTAGGCTAGCATTATATGTCATATATGGTGTGAAGCAAATGCTAGAATCTATAAGATCTAACACGCATTGTTCAAGATGTGATACATAGGTAAAGTAAGGATTGAGAAAAATATACTGAACTGGATTATTTTCTTACTTGGTATGTTCCTTTATGTGTTTTTTTCATAGGGGATGAATATACAGTTCGTTGTTTTAGATTGAATATGGTTTTGCTAGCATTGTGTTAGGTTGAATAATATACAAATTCATTCAAAAAAACGCATTCTCTCAGGTGGTATCCAAACTAGACTTCAAGAATGAAAGCATGCATAGATAATTTTACCATTATTCTATGACCACAACTCTGAGTGTTGGACAACTCCACCACTCATAAAACAAGGACTTGGATTGTACTAGTATTCCTAGCCAATGATATCGTGCATCCAACTCGGATATAATGCCACTAATGATAAAATCAAGCAATATTCACTACAAAACTCCAAAAAAATTATGAATTTAAGCAAGCTATTAGACACAGTAATGAAAACAAAATCGATGCCATTGCATTCAGTCACCGCAACTAAACCACATGTCAACTAAAAGACAATAATATATGATCGGAAGGAAAAATGTTAAAAACCGAAAGCAAAAAGTACAAACAACAAAGAAGAATCTAGGACCGATTTCAATCGACGTTCTGGATGATATCCTCCATAGTGAACTTGGTCTCCTTTTGGATGTGTCTTTAGCTTTATTGAGTCTCTAGTCAGTTTATTATAAGTATTTGGAAAAATTATATTTTAAAGCTCCTACTTTAAGAGAACAAATTAGACCCACAATCCATATTAAAGCCCAAATACAATATAGTTCTACTTAACTAGGTAAAGATTAGATTATTTATTTATTTATTTATTTATTTTTAACTTTTTGTTGAAATTATAGAGTTTGATTTGTACACTTTCAAACTATATGAATTAAAAAGCAATTTTCCCTAATAATGAACACCATTGTCATGCCAACTATATTTTACATGAATTTGTGCCCTAGTTATGCATCAAAACCCAGTTCAAAACCAAACCCAACGTTCAAAACCAAACCCAGCAAAGCTAACACAACAACAACAATAATGAATAGAGAAAAATCTAACAGAGAAAAACTTAAGAAGCCACACTCAACTCAGAGTACATGCATAAGCAACACTTAACTCATATTAAATGCAAAGGGAAAAAAATTGAACTCAGCATTTAGTAATTACCTTAATACGTTTCTAATCCTTTAACTCTGAAGATGGATTGGGTTGAGCTTCGGCTATGGTGAGGGTTATGGTGAGAGTTTTGGGTGTGGGTTTGGGTTGAACTTCGAAAGGGTCTACTGAACGGGTAGAAATAAAAGAACTTGAAGATGCATTGAACTTGGAAAGAGAAAAATCTGAACGAACTGAGGGTGGCTACTAATCGGACTGAGGGAGGGAGACAAACTGTTTTGGAGACATTACGTTCAAAATTCCATTTTATTCTGCATATAACTCGATTTCCCCATTGCCGAGTAATAAACAGTAGCGCAGGAATATTTTATTACGGAGAAGCCACGGTGGCGATCCAGCGTGGCAACAACCTACCCAAAACTCGACTATTAGAAAGCCGAGTTCCTTAAGTAACTCGGCTATATGGTAATCAAGTATCAAAACAGGGGTACGCGCTTATATAGTTTTGAAACTGGGACATATTGCCTAATATTTTACTCAATAGGAGCAAAAGGCTAGAATCTCCATATATATATATATATATATATATTTAGAAACAAAACAGGGGTACGCGCTTATATAGTTTTGAAACTGGGACATATTGCCTAATATTTTACTCAATAGGAGCAAAAGGCTAGAATCTCCATATATATATATATATATATATATTTAGAAAGAAGTAAGAAAATTATATTGAACTAAATCTAATTAGAATACACTATCCAAATCACTAGATATGGATTCTATTCATATATCCGTGTCTGCACATAAAACTACTTTTTTAACTAAGGTATGAGCCAACCTCCAACCTATAATAATTGATAGATAAAACTTAAAGCAGCCCAATATTTGTACATTTTTCATAGGAATTGGTTCTTTTTGAGAACTACTGCTTTCAGCTTCGTCTTCTTGTTTAATGACATTTCTTGGGATTAAGAAATTCATTCTTGCGAAATTTTCCTATTCACTTTCATGATGAGGAAAATCCTTTATTCAGTTATGAAAATCTATTATCAATAAAATAAAGATTTTTTCCTGAAGCTTGAAGAGATATATGGCCTGGATCTTTGCTTTGATCTTCTGTTAGATCATTTAAAATCAATTGTTTTGGAACTTCTAGATCCTTCCAATCTATTAATCTAGAACTTTTTTTTTTTTTTCAAAAGTCTAGGTCCAAAGATTTCTAAAAAAATATTTTATAGATATTTTGTACTTGTTTCAGGTAATTTGTTAATTCATGGATGGTTTTCCAGTGAATTGATAGATCAAGAGAATTTGATTACATGTCTATACCTTTTGTTTTTATTTTAATTTTCACTACAAGAAAAAGGGCTACTGTGGCGGGCCAGAACCGCCGCTAAAGCCCAAAAAAGTGCCGCTAAAGGTACTTTCAACCTATAGCGGCGGGCCTTACCATCGGTGTTCCAGTGCCACTATAGGTATATTGCGAGGGTCGCGAAAAGCGCCGCTATAGATGTACCTTTTAGTAGCGGGTAAAGGTTTATTGCGGCGGGCATAAAACCGCCGCCATACATGTTCCAAATTCGTGGCATTGACTTTTAGCGGCGATGTCATGCCCGCCGCTATAGACAATCAATCAAAGTAGACTAATTGTATTTTTAGCGGCGGGTAGAAACGCCGCTATAGGTATTCATTTAAAACATATAACGTGCACCTTTAGCGTGTTTTTTTTCAGTGGGTTTTAAAACCGCTGTTTGCTAATAAATAAATGGTTCACAAACCTGTTACAAAAAACCTATAATAGTTTTAGCTCTACTAACACAATACCACAAATGTAACTAATTAACAACACCACAAATGTCTTGAAACTAATGTAATATTAACATAAAAATATATTATCAAATATGTAACATTGTCTATAACCATCATCTTAAAATTAACAAAAAATAGATGTGGTCACTTGAATAAAACAACCGCTGAAATTAATCTAATACTATAATCAAAGTTCCAAAGTATTTAAAAATATCCTTCAACACTTGCAAAAAATGAAATTGTTCTTCCATAGTTCTTTGTACACAAAAAAGTCGAAGAACTCCAAGATAAAACTTATAAGCTTCTTGGTTGATGAGACGCAGCTGATGATTTGGGGAGAGCTGGAGATTGTTCAATCAGAGGAGCATCCTACATACAAAGTATGATTACTTAATAAGTGCGTATAAATGAAAAAAAAAATGACAAGAAAATATTACCAAGGTAAAAAAGGGGGAAGAACAAGTTAAATGAAGACATGTTTCTTGATCTTTTAGGTTGACCATTATAGTTTGTCTTGATCTTTTATGGGAGGACCACCTCTCTTTGCAGCTTCCTAGTTTTGGAAATTTGAAATTACAATGCAGAGGCACAACAAGACAACTGATGGGATCAAATCAAAATGATTGGTGTTGGGAGGTCCCTTGATATAGAATTCAAAGGATGCAAAGGTGTCACCACATAATTCCATAAACATCTATTAATAACATGGTGCTTCTAGAAATCTTTTTCCTTCACCCTTTATCAATGTTACAGATCAATAAATTCACACCATCACAATTCACAAGTAAATACTAATTATTAAATCAATAAATATCTTTACAGCTAATGTAATTACTAAATATGTAATTATCTTTCCAGCTAATTACCACAAGTAAATATTAATTAGCAACCATACATTTAACATTCCTTTCCTACTCCATATAAATTGACACTCAAGTCATTTATCATACTTGATTGCATTGTGTAGAAAATTGTTGCATTTGTTGAAGCATGCCATCCATTCTTTGCTCCATTTCTTCGAATTGACTAACTTTTTCCTTCATTTTGTCAAAACCTACTAGTTTCTCCTCCATAGTAGCCAAGGAAGCCTTCAATTGTGCAACTTCATTGTCCCTTGCTTGACTTGATTGTATTTCACTGTCCATGAGAGCAGTCTTGCTACTTTGACCACTTGGGGTTGGACCAAATTCTACCCCACGAATGCGACCTTTGCGCTCCTTACCCATCACTTTGGCAAACACATCATCTGTTGACCATGCAATACTACCACTTGTGTCAGATGATTGCAATTGATTCTTAGGGTCAACCAACAATTCCTTCATTTTTTCCTGATATTTGAGTTTGAACAAAACAAAAAAAAGTTAGAAATCATATAGTTAAAATGACCCCACAACATATATATACATATATATAGGATAGGACAAACAAGCACCAATAAAACCCAGAACGATGCAAAAATTATGCACACAAAGCTAGTGTCCCCCTCACCACAACCAAAGGCACCAGTGCCAAAATTGTTAGTGCTACTTTGCCACAACAACCAGTAACCCTAAAGAGAAAATTGACATTCTACAAGCAACTCACCACATGAACCTCTCCAAAAAAGAAAAAGAAAAAAGGAAGTCATATACATCCACTAGGTATGCTATAATATAACAAAGGAACTAAACATAAAGGCCTCAACTCAGTAAGAATAACATTTCCACAATAAAATGGAGTTTGCTATGTAATCCAACAATCAAATGACCCCACAATAAAAAGAAATGCGTATTGGCTAACATCAAATTGAAATATATCAATTTAAAAATTAAAAGAATTATTCATAACAATTATCATTGATTCAAAATAGTTACACAAGTGTTCAAACAACCACATGGGATTTCATCTTATGCTTGGTTTTTGTCAAAAAAGACATGTTGGTTATACAATGTTTTGCAAGACCTAAGGCTTGAATTAGTTGAACAAAGCTCATTTTTGAGACAACTTTGTAGGGAAAAACTATAATATTGTTTCTTGAATTCCTATTTTGTTTACCCTCAACTACAATGTAGAAATTACTTACCATTTTTTCTTTCATTATAGGATTAACTGCAGATCCATCTATACGAGTATGTAAAATTTGAAATACTACTGCATGCTCTACAAGATGTCCATTCGTTGTTGCCTACATTATGAACAACATATTTATGTAGTGATGAATATTAGTTCCACATAAACTTAGGAGAAGTCAAAATCATTTAAAAAATAGTCATAATACTTATTACCTTTTTTGCAGCGTGCATAGCATAGCCACACGAACCACCAGTATGTATTTCATCCTGTTTAGAACGACGGTCCTTACTCTTATCTGACTCTGTCTACATTCAACAAAATTACATGTTTATATACAGTATGCTTTAAGTATCTAAAGCCACTTTTAACTAAAGCCAGAATGCTCAAAAATATCATTTGGTATAAAAGAATGAGAGGAACTGCATGCTAAAGGTAATAAGTTTTGGCTGAGCATCACTTATCATAGAGAGAAGAGACCCAAGTTTCCCATGCTATTTCATTTACAGGAGCATAGCATGTCTATACCTTCCATTTGGACTAGAAGCTTAATGATTGATATAGCAGTACTGATTTAATGATGAATACTTTTGATAAATGAAAACTAGGCGCTTTACTCCGAGACTTCTACCAAATTAAACAAATATGAAATATGAAACACAACTTCGATCTCATATATACTAGTTTCACAAAAAGCCCACATAAAGGTTCTAGATAATCCTATCTGAAAGCAATCCAATATGTATTCTCTCAATTTCTTAATAATTATTCTACTTTTAGTATGATCCATGATGGAAAAGAGAGAGAAAACAAACATACCACTGCATCATCAGAATACCAATGATCAACAAGTATATTCCAATCTTCTGGTATGCATTTCCTGGGTCTGTTGCTCTTTACCCGTGCTTTGTTTCTTGAATGCGGTATATAATACTTAGCCTTCAGCCTACACTTATGATCTCTCCAAGCCTTCCCAATTTTTTATAAGGTAAATTTCTTCAGACCCTCATATGCCTTAGGATTATTAGGGACTTGGTATTTTCGCTACAATCAAATAGTTGAGTTATCAAATTACAAATATTTTCATGCTAAAATACTTATGTAAAACCTAGTACAAAATGTCATAATTACAAGTATTATAACTTCTTTAATACCTTTACAGTACACCAACACTCTTCTTTAAGTTCTTTTGGCATGGCCTTCCAATCAAGGTATTTAATCAGGCACATGTAGGGTTTCCGTGCAATCGTACCCAAGAAACCAGTGAAAGTCCTCGCCCCCTCATCAACCGGCTGATGCATACTATTTAGTGGCAACTCAATTTCTTGGTCATCGGGAAGATCCCAAATTTCCAAGTACTTGTTTGGCCCGCGAGTGACATGTATAGCTGGTTGCATATTTGATCCTAAAAGGAGAAAATATCCAATGTCAAACAACAAAACATGCAAAGCTAAGGATGAATCTAAATATTATATTAAACAAATGGTCATTATTTGCTAACGAATATAAAATATTAGAAACATGCTAACAAACTAATATACTTCAACAAACAAACAAATAAATTTTGGGACATAGATTGCCCCACCATGTCCATTTAGGTTCGTAGAGAGCAATGTTAATAAAATAGTGATCCACATGGACATGGACATAGACATGGACTGCCCCACCATCCCATAATATCATTTTGGGACATGCATAAACATTAGACATAAGCAAGGAATTTGAGAAGATAAAAACCAAAATAAGGACAATTTATAAGGCCCTTAAAAGCCCAGTCTTGATTTATTTTATCAAGGCCTGCATTGGGTTTCAATACTAATGGAGTCTTTGTCATAGCCTTGATCAACGCCCGACCAAAACCACGGACCCATGTCTATTGAATACATGTACAGTGTATGGAAAAAAAACACCTTTTTTTTCGTCCTCTTATGATTCATGATCATATCTATTTATCAAAATTATCAATTTCCACAACATTATCAAAATTATCAATTATGTCCACTTCTTAGCATGGGTGAAATATTATAAATAAATAACCTTCAAATATTTGTGGTTTAGTCTTAACATTGATTCAAGCCGGCAAAGAAACAAGTAAATGAAAATATTGCTTCAAAGTTCATAAACAACTACAATTTACCTAAACCCAGAAGGCAATGCAATAACCATTATATCTCACTTACAATGGCAATGTTGTTTCCATTTAGTAAAATCTAATCAAGCTTTGTTATCCGTCTCCCTTCAGTAGTGATCTCACAGTGAGATTGCAAGAAAAAGAGAATTACAAATAATGAGGCTAGAAGAAACTATCACAAGTTGGAAAATTCTCAACCTCTATAACTTTGCAATATGAAGTTAATGGAAGCTAGTGATATGGTTGTCAAATTGCCAACTTGGTTAAGATAAAGTTGTCAGGAGCAAGGAATGCTTAAAAAGAAATATGTATGGCATTCTTTCACTTTTGATACACAAACATTGACTTGCATTACAGACCTAGACTTGATGGAGAGGAAGATATGTAGATATATAAAATATAGAATTAAGAGATAACAGAAAACATGCATAAAAGTTGAATTGTAACAACTAAATTAGTACCTTTGGCTAATGCTCTAACAACTTCAAGATTGAGGGTTGTAACCTGAAAAAAAAAAAATGGAAACAAAACAAAGAATAGGATAAATAAGGTAAAGGAAAATATCCTTGTTCACCAATATTCTATATAGTAGACCCACTAATTGTTGAAGTAAAGGATCTAACCAGAGAATTCTGGCATCACAATTGCCTAATTTTATATAATTGAACACCAAATAAGTTTAGATTAATGAATGTGGAGAATCTTTTTTGTCGGTCAATATCTTCTTAGCATCTGAGATTTGGCTCTGATATAGCTTTTGAACTAATTCCAAAACAAAATCAGGCCAAGAGAAATGAGGGCTCTAAAACTATAGGTTGACATAAAATACAACATCATACTTCAAAAGGAGATCTTTATTTTTTCATCTCTCCTTCCTAATGTTGAGTGTTGAACTGCAATCATGGTAGACCAATTAATCAAGGACTCAAACAATTCCATATATAAAAATACTCCAAATAATATGGCATCTAAACAGGGTTAACAAAAACCTTAATCAGATGAAACGGTTCTGGTAGATACAAGGAAGGGTGCATGGGTACAAAATTTCAAGTTTTATATAAATTAGCAACCATATCAACTATACTTAGTTGCCCAATTCTTTTCTACTTCTATCATTCTAAAAATATATTCAATCCATATTCACAAACTCAATTGGCTAAAGTGCAGATAAGTTCTACACAATTGCTAAAATCAAAAGCTAAGAAGTAAAAAATCAAGAAATAACAAATACAAAAAATCAGTTCATCTTACAGAAATTTGTGTAGCAACAAAACCAGCCTTGACAAGAGATTGGTCCAATCCTCCTTTATGAACCCCAGATTTACTGGCTTGAAAGTGCCCAAAAGAACCTAAACCATCGTAATAGATTATAAATTGAACTGCCACATACTTTATAAAAACTATAAAGTAAAATACATAAATATTAGGGTACATAGATTCCTCCATGTGAAGACAAATGCACTTGAAACACATCGACTATCACACCAGTGCTTAGAGTTAGAGGAATCTCAACATTTTTGAAAAGTTCACTATACTAAAGATCACTGTACTAAAACAATGAAAAGTTCAAAAGAAATCCTTTTTTGAATGTGTCCATAAACCACACATCTCACATGAAACTGAAAAAACTAATACAAACCCAGAATTCATACCACCAAAAAAAGAAAACATAAAATTGTAGAGTAGCCCACTGGAGCTACAGCTACCTCTTAAAAAACACCAGAGCTACGGCTACCTCTTAAAAAACAAGAAGCCCACAGGAAAAGAGCGGCAATATCGTGCTGGATTGTAGAGCAGCCCAACTCACAGCCAAAGAAAATAGAGAGGCAATTTCTGTGAAGCCGAATACACAGTGCACTGCAGTCATTAGGAAAAACCAAAAAAGAAAAGAAATCAAACTGGGTAGTGAATTTGACTTTGTAAAATCAAAATACACCAATATGGCAAAAAGTAAGTCGTTTAGGGAAACTCAAACTGGCAAAGCAAAATGACAACCTCAATGAAAATCCATAAAAAGTAAGTACTTTAATTGAGAGTTCATAATACAGCTGCATGTGTACAAAAATTAAATAAAAAAAAAAACCCTCAAATTCTATTGTGTTCTATAATATTATTCTAAGCAACATTTTTATGTACAAATGTGATAAGGAATTGGTAGAAAAGAATAGCTAATAAGCATTGGTCAAAATAGACTACAGAGGTCTATTTTTGGTAAAACCATAAAGAATCACATTATTACCCAGATTATCTCCAAAAATTTCAAAATTCCTAAGCTTCTACTAGTTACCATAATTGTTCATAACTTGCCTATTCCAGCCACCATTGGCTGGCAGAAAAACACCGCTCTCACCTTCATTACCTAGCCTTGATTTGTCACCAAAGAAGAAGAAGCCTAACTCTTTGTGAAACGAAGACCACCCAAAACGGTTAGTGCTTGCTGGTATCATAACACACCCTCAGCAAGCCCCACCATAGTACCCTACTATGGCCACAAAAAAGCCAGCCTTATTCGATCTCCCACAAAATTCCAATAACTTATTATTCCAATAACATTATCCAAGATGAATACAACACCCTATTGCTAAAATAGTCTCCACCAACCAAATTACAATCCTGATCCTAATCCAAACAATGATTTTAAAATAAATAAATATAAGGCAACAAGAATTGTTAGAAATAAAGATTGAATGAATCTGAAAATGTGGCACTTTCAATATGTAAAGTTGTGATTTACAACTATGTGTTTTGTTGGCTTTTATTTCGTGCCAAATTTGATTGTAATTACTATCAATTGTTTATACCTTGTATTTGTTGTGGGAATTGTTGTAAGGGGTGTGTGATAGAGAGTGTGTGAAGACTCAAGCAATTTGGAAGCTGATGGAATCTCGCGGGTATCTCGCAACTAAGCTTCCCGCGAAGTGAAGCATGTGCCCTGCACATGCTGGAATGCGAAGAGTTATGACAGATGGAGACAGCTGTCTCTCACGAGTATCTCGCGAGTAAGGCCTTCCCGCTAGACACCCGCGAGACATGCTGTTCTGCCAGCCTGTACTGACTGACTCACACATTTTGCACCTATCCTATATAAACCCCCATTACCCACAAATGTTGAGAAAGGCTTTAGAGAGAAAACCCTAGCAAAACACATTTGTAATTAGAGATTGTCATCCCCACCTTTCTCTATACACTTGCTTGTGGTATCTCCTCAACCCTTCCCTCTCCATTTCCATACCATTGAGAGGTTGATAGCCCAAAACACCACCACACCTTTTGAGAATGTTGAGTGACGTTTTGGTGCTGCTGGGAAGCATTGGAAGAAGCCTGGAATGGCAGATGCAACATGGAGCTTGTTGCGGGATCCGGATAACTAAGACAAGACACGGTTCCGAGAAGCCTTGTTGGAGTAGGAGCTTGGAGGGCTTAGGTACATCGGGTAGATTAGGCTTGGAGGGTCTCTTGCTTACTCATGTATCCCAACTGATTGTCTAGTGGATCGATTTCCGCTTGGAGGGCGGTGGAGAGGTTTTTCGCTGAGTTCTTCAGTTTCCTCTTCGAAAACACGTCTTGGTGTTTTCTGTGTTTGCATCTCTCTTCCCTACTCTTTTATATTCCATTACACTGCTGTGTTGTTTAGTTTATGGATTAGAGTAGCTATATTGTTCATCCGCTCGCTTTTACACTATTCCGCACTTTATATTAAAGTTGTGTAAAATCTATCGAGCCGTAATTTTAATCGGGGGTCTAAACAGCTCTTGTGTTTTTCAACACGTTTTCGAGCTTTCAATTGGTATCAGAGCGGGTACACTTGCTTGGTTTAAATACCTTAGTGTGATCCTTGACCCTATTTGAGATGGACCGGTCTCAATCGCTCAATGTTCCACCATTTTTTGATGGGAACAATTACGCATTCTGGAAAGTCAGAATGAGAGCATTTTTATGCTCTATAGAAGATACCGTTTGGGATGCGGTAGAGCTCGGCTGGACTAAGCCGGAAGCTCCTAAGGCAAATTGGAATAAGGCAGCTCTCGCAGCAGCCAATGCAAATAGTAAAGCTTTAAACGCTATATTCTGTGCTGTGTCACCTGATGAATTCCACAGGATCTCTCATATGACAGTTGCTAAAGAAGCTTGGGAGATTTTGGAGACCACTTATGAGGGTACAAAGAAAGTTAAGGACACAAAGCTTCAGATGCTTACCACCAAATTTGAAGAGCTCAAGATGGGTGATGATGAACCATTTGATTCATTCTATGGGAAGCTCAATGAAATTGTAATTGCTAAACTCAATCTTGGGGAGAAGATTGAAGATGCTAAGGTGGTGAGAAAAGTATTGAGGTCCTTGCCTGAAAGTTTTAGAGCAAAAGTTACAGCCATAGAGGAAAGCAAGGATTTGGATGAGATTAAGATTCAAGAATTAGTTGGGTCTCTCCAAACATATCAGATGGGACTGCCTTCCCATAAGATGAGTAAATCACTTGCTCTTAAAACCATCACCGAAAGGATGGGTGATTCCTCCGAAGAAGATGGGGTGGAGAAGGAGGTAGCATTTCTTGCGAAAAACTTCCGCAAATTTCTGAAGATGAAGAACAGTGGGAAACCATTCAACAGAGGAAAATTTTCATCTTCAAGAGGTGATAGGAAAGAGTTTACAAAGAAAGAAGGGAGGGAGTTTCAACCTTCTTCAGAAATTATATGCTATGAGTGCAATGGCCATGGACATCTAAAGAAGGAGTGTCCAAATTTTCTGAGGGGAAAAGGCAAAGCTTATGCCACGACACTCAGTGATTCAGACTCCTCTGATTCTGACTCGGAAGAGAGTTGTGACGGAGAGGGAAACTACTCCGCATTCATGACCATTGCTCATGTGGAGTCATCGGATGATTTGGGTGCACTTGTGAAGGAGCTTGGTGAGCATTCTGATTCAGAGTCTATTGGGAATGTGGAAGAATCAGATGCTGAAGAAGAAGAAGAGAATACAGCTAATCTTCAAGAAAATTACTCTTATTACTTGAGAAGTCGGGAGAGTATACCAGAGTAGCCAAGGCGGCTGTAAGGAAAATGAAGAAAGCTGAGGAAGATTATAGAAGTCTCTTGATCAGATATAAAGAGGCTAAGTGTGAGATTGAGACACTAAATGGCGAGTTGTCTGAAGCCTATACGAAGGTGAGGTTTCTTGAGCAAGAGGTAGTGCAAGCTCATGCCAAGATAGAAAGAGTCTCCTCCCAGAAGTTAGATGATGTTATCTCATCTCAAAAACCTTTTTCAGACAAGTCCGGGTTAGGATACACCGGAGGAAGCAGCTCATCAGCCAAAACCACCAAAGAAGTGAAATTTGTAAAGGCCATAGAGCCTATTGTAGAAGAGCCCATTCTTGAGAATGTTAAGGCTGAGAAGAAGAATGTGAGTGAGCAACGGATGGTGAATAAGCCCCGAAATCATTCCATAGGTAGACATGAAACCAGAGGAAGATCTCTCCCAAGATCTCAACGGGGTCCCAGAACGGACTATGTGTGTCACTACTGCGGAATGCAAGGACATACCAGACCTAACTGTCAAAAGCTGAGATCAGACAACAACTCAAGCGCACCTCGGTCACGAGGAAGGAGAAATGACATGAGGTCTTGGGGTGGTGAACAACCGAGAAGTCAGAATCGTGATCCTGGCATGATGGACGTGATGAAAATGATTGGTGCCTTCACCACTTGCTTGGAGAGTTTCACCAGAAGGTTTGACAGTCCAAATTCTCGTACCCAATCCGTTAAAGATATCACCCCAAACGCACGTGACGTGTGGGTGAAGAGGGGTACTCATGCATAAGCATTATAACATGTCCACGCATAAATTCTTTCAATGTTTAGGGACTTTGCTGTTGCATCGTTTCATGCATTGCTCTATTTTTACTGTTGGTGTTTGTACCAGTTGTTTTTGTTAATCTTTATTCTCTTGTTCTGTTTTTGGGTGTGTTCAAAAATTCAAAAACACATAAAAAATAGAAAATCCAAAAAGTTTGATCACTTTGTTGAGTTTTGTCTCAAAGCATATTTTGCCTTGTACCTTTGTACTTATGGCTTTGTGCATTTAACGAGCTTAGCTTGTCTCTCATGCACTCATATCATTGTGGAAGAAATCCTAAAATCTATGTGACTGTTGTAAATAGATCTTCAACCTTGTCATGAATGATTAGTGAATGGTTTTGTTGATCTTGAGACATGCATAGACTCATGCCTATATATCTTCCCACTTTTATTTTCTGCTTTAAAAGAGCTCTCTAATTGTAAATCTCCAAATGAAAAGAGATATAGAGCTGCAAAAGCCTGTCGCACAAACTAGTATTCGACTAGAAAAAAGGGAAAGCGACCAAAATAAAATGTATGATGCCCAACAAGCCAAAGGCTAACTCATCAAATGAAATAAAAAAAATTTCAGGCATCTTTCTCTAAATGAGATTCTCTTTGCTCAAAAGTTGCAAATGATATGTTAAATATGGAGCCAAATGAAAAGCTTCAATGAATTGTTATCAAGTTCATGTGGGAGGTCATATATGCATGTTTCTATAATTGAGATAGGTCACATAATCTAGGGCTAGTTGTGTATGCCTTGATTGAATTGATCATTGAAGCTTCACATTGGACTAAGGACTATCTCATTTTTATATCCACACACAACACACAAGTCTATGTTCAATGAATGCCTTATTCATTTGTGTGATTGTACTTGATTAAATGTGTTTTTCACATGCTTAATCTTTGTTGATCAAACCAAAAAGATTTTTGAGTGTTTTATTTGTTTTTGAAAGTGATTTTATACTTTCTTGTCTTTTGTTTTTGATTAAATTGCATTTTTTGTGTCTCTTCAAAAACAAGTTCAGGGGAAATTCGCGAGAAGCTCGCGACTTAGAGCTTCCCGCGAAAAGGAGTTGAGGGAATTTTTTTATTTTATCATGTCACACAGAAACTTTCGCGACTGTATCACGACTGTCTCGCGACCAACAGCTTCTCGCGAAATGCTGTTTGGCTAAAATTGGATTTTTCCAATTTCAGACAGAAGCTACCGCGACTGTCTCGCGACTGTTTCGCGACCTAATGCTTCTCGCGAAAATTTTGTGCTTCAGTGGCACTTCTCGCGACTATCTCGCGACTGTCTCGCCCCTCTATACCCCGCGAAAAACGCGTGTTTTCAGTTTTTATATAGCTGATGTGACAGTTTTTCAAAACTATCAAACTTCCCTCTCTCAACCCAAAATCACTATTCCTCATTTCCTCAATCAAGCATTTTTTCTGCATTTCTTCTTTAAGGTATGTTTGTTAACCATTTCTTTTTAAGTTTTGCTTAGATTATGCAGAATTTTTGTTAGGGTTTTTCAAAATTTGGATTAACTTTTGTTTCTGGTGTTTGTAAATCTTTTTTTGTGTGTTTGTGCTTTGTTTTTCAAAATTGGGTGATTTTTGTATTTGTTCTTGGCTGTTGTTTGTGTCTTCTGCTTTGTGCTTTCCTTCGCTTGTGTTCTTGATTGTAGGTAGATTATTTCCCATGATTCATGCATTGCTCATGTTATTTGATGTTGTGCATGCTAGGTGTTTGTCAAAATGTCCGAGTGACATTTTTGTGCTAATTCGGAATCAAGTGATTTCAATCCATGGACTTTCACATGTTTGACCTTATTTCACTCAATTTGGTCATTGATAGTGTGTTCATGCACCTTGCACTTGCTCACACATACATACACATGCACATTTGCTTTGTTCCATGCATTGTGTCTATGCATTCAGCAGTGTTACTTTTGCTTTGACCTAACTTGACTCTAATCAAGTTCTGTGTTCTGTGGTCTATGGGTTGTGCTCTTGTCTTCTGTGTGTTTTGTGTACTATGTTGCACAGATGTCTCCATTCAAGACTTCAGCTGTGAAAGGAGGCCGCGACAAAGGGAAAGAACCGATCATTGATGTTGATGCTGATTCACCTAGACCGAAGCAAACTCGTGGCTCAACAGGAACTTTTGATCCTCACTTGTTCAAGTCTCATGCTGCTTTTGAATCCTTCAAGAACCACTTTCAGGGTGCTCCTTTGATAGTTGAAAGGGGGTTGACCAGCCATCACTCAAAGACACACAAATACCTATTTGGTTTGCCACGAAAGATTGGAACTATCTGCTGTCAACTTTCGAGGATACATTCGAGAACATGGTTAAGGAATTCTATGCCAATGCCAGTGTCGTCGGCGATGAGATTAAATGTTGGGTTCGAGGAAAGAGCTTTTCTGTCACACCAATGTACTTGGCGGAAATTCTACACATTAACCGGCCAATACTCCCCATACCGCCGGTATATGATGAGCTGAACCCCGATGAAGAATATCTCAGACAGTCTTTAGGAGCTGATTTGGAATTCTCATCCACTAAGAAGTCAATCAATGTGGCATCTCTCTCTTCCGAGCTACGACTTCTCTCAATGATCATGTGTAGCAATCTTATCCCTTGTCCAGCACCGGATATATGAACCTTGGTCGAGCTTTGTTTTTGAACGATCTGATCACGGATGTCGAGATTGATGTGTGCTCTCATATCTTTCACATTTTGGCAAAAACAGTTGACCGCACTGCTTCAAGGAATTGTCTTCCTTTCTCTCGCCTTATTTCAAAGATTTTGAAGCTCAAAGGTGTCCGTCCATTGGATGATGAACGTCCATATCCAAGGCCAAGTCCAATCAACATTCGGTCTCTCCATGCTAGTATGAGCCATGCCAAGAAGAACACCAAGCAAGAAACTCATGCACCATCGGGTTCCTCGAGTTTTGCAGCTCGTATCAATGATGAACAGATCAACAATATCTTTACTGCTCTTCAAGAGATGAGTACAAAGATGTCCGGATTTGCGACTATCATGTACACTCACCACCGACGTCTTGATTCACAGCTCACATCTCTCCAAACTCAGATGGACGAAATTCAACGGAAGCTAGAAGGGGATGACTAGCTATTCCATGACAAAAAAGGGGAGATGATGTCATTGATAGGGGGAGTATGGAGATAGGGGAGAAGAAGTCAACAGTTCCTATGTTTACTTGTTTTGTGTTTAAAGCTTTGATACTATGCTTTATTTAAGTATTTATTTTCAGATGTTTCTTTTGTGATATTCTCTATGCTTTGTAGCACTCTTTGCATGTACCCATGTTGCTTTTGTAAGCTTTAAGGGTTGTTTTGTTTCATTGCATGATTTGTAGGCTTTTATGGTTTGTGCCATGTATTTGCAATACTTTGCTTATGCAGCCTTTATGCTTGTGCTATTGAAGTTTAATGTCATACATTTACTTCACTACATCACTCTTGTGCCCGTGTAGGATTGTTCCTAGATGCATATACGTTCTATGCATTGGTTGAGTGATGAACACTCTTGTGCCCTAGTAGGATTGTTCCTAGATGCAAATTCTTCAAGTATTTTGCATTGGTTGAGTGTTGGATGTGCAAATGGTACTCTTCATATGAGCTTATCATCTTGCATATCCGGATGTTCATTCCTTGTGTGAATGAGCATAGTAATTGCTTGTGTATAGTGATTACTCGTTTGATCTTGCCATGATTTAGTGTTTCTATTTCATTCTGCTTGATCATGTGCTTATTGCTCCATATGCTTTTCAAGTTTTCTGCATACAATGATAATATTTTGTTGTTGTGTTTCAGGAGTTACTTGTTCATATGTTTCAAGAGCTTATCAGAATCTAGAATTAGGTGTGAGTGAGTTTTGCCTGTGTTCCCAAACTCACGTTTAAGTCTAGAGTCTGTTTTAGGGTTTTGTCATGGAATAGCCAAAGGGGGAGATTGTAAAGTTGTGATTTACAACTATGTGTTTTGTTGGCTTTTATTCCGTGCCAAATTTGATTGTAATTACTATCAATTGTTTATACCCTGTATTTGTTGTGGGAATTGTTGTAAGGGGTGTGTGATAGAGAGTGTGTGAAGACTCAAGCAATTTGGAAGCTGATGGAATCTCGTGAGTATCTCGCGACTAAGCTTCCCGCGAAGTGAAGCATGTGCCCTGCACATGCTGGAATGCAAAGAGTCATGACAGATGGAGACAGCTGTCTCTCGCGAGTATCTCGCGGGTAAGGCCTTCCCGCGAGACACTCGCGAGACATGCTGTTTTGCCAGCCTGTACTAACTGACTCACACATTTTGCACCTATCCTATATAAACCCCCATTACCCACAAATGTTGAGGTATGCTTCAGAGAGAAAACCCGAGCCAAACACATTTGTAATTAGAGATTGTCATCCCCACCTTTCTCTATACACTTGCTTGTGGTATCTCCTCAACCCTTCCCTCTCAATTTCCACACCATTGAAAGGTTGATAGCCCAAACACTTACCACACCTTTTGAGAGTGTTGTGTGACGTTTTGGTGCTGCTGGGAAGCATTGAAAGAAACCTGGAATGGCAGATGCAACATGGAGCTTGTTGCGGGATCCGGATAACTAAGACAAGACACGGTTCTGAGAAGCCTTGTTGGAGTAGGAGCTTAGAGGGCTTAGGTACATCGGGTAGATTAGGCTTGGAGGGTCTCTTGCTTACTCATGTATCCCAACTGATTGTCTAGTGGATCGATTTCTGCTTGGAGGGCGGCGAAGAGGTTTTTCGCCGAGTTCTTCGGTTTCCTCTTCGAAAACACGTCTTGGTGTTTTCTGTGTTTGCATCTCTCTTCCCTACTCTTTTATATTCCATTACACTGCTGTGTTGTTTAGTTTATGGATTAGAGTAGCTATTTTGTTCATCCGCTCGCTTTTACACTATTCCGCACTTTATATTAAAGTTGTGTAAAATCTATCGAGCCGTAATTTTAATCGAGGGTCTAAACAGCTCTTGTGTTTTTTCAACACGTTTTCGAGCTTTCATATGCTTTGGTATCCCTAAGACAGAGTCATGCCTAGATACAATAGAAAGATGTTTACAACTAGCATGTCCCATTTGTTGATGCCATAGATCTTCATTTGGTAAACGAATACTGTTGCATACAATATTAGCATCAGGAATCAAATCGTAACAATTGTCTAAAGTGCGAACCCCACTTATGAGTTTCTTTCCAAACTCATCCATGACAAGACACTTTCCCTTTGAGAACAGTACTATGAAGTCTTGATCACATATCTGACTTATGCTTAACAGGTTCACCTTTAGACCTTCTACATAGAGAACATTTGCAATATTCGGCAGTCCAAGTAGAGAGATGATTTCTTTCCCTTTAATCTGTGACTTACTCCCATCACCAAAAGTGACATTGCCACCTTTCTTAGATTCGAAAACCTTGAAGAAAGATCGGTCTCCAGTCATGTGTCTTGAATAAACGCTATCAAGGTACCACAAACACGTGTCCATAACTTTGAATGCGGACTTCATCATAAAACACACTTCATGCTTAGATGACAGATTGGTGGGAATGGTACTTTCTCTCATCTGCATTTTACAAGCTAAGCCTTTGATTTTTACTCTTCTCAGACGAACTCCTCTACACATTCTTATTTTAAGACAGTCTAGTTTCCTCTTAGTCAAACTAAGATCTTTTCCAATATTCATCATAAGAGAATTCAAATAACTTTTATACTTGTATTTTACGAGACACTCAAGCAAATAGAGATTAGAAAAATAAGATGTATTTGAAAACAAAGATCTCTTCAAGCCGGTTACAGCCATGACAACAGGGGTCAATGGATTAATACAATAAAGATTAAACCTAATCAGAGTGTGCTCGCTCTGATACCACTTGATAGGCCAAAAACGTATTGACCCCTTGTGATTAAATCAATTAATTAGCCAAGTTATTAATTAATCAATTTAACATGCAAACGCGTGGTAGCACAAACAAATCACCAATAAACTAATTACGTAGTTAAAAATAAATAACACGGTGATTTGTTTACGAATGGGGAAAACCTGACAGGTAAAACCTCATCGGGTGATTTTCAGGTCACCACTTCCGAAACTCTACTATTATCACAATAAGCGGTTATAAGTAAAAGAATCCCAAGTACCTTACCAACCTACAGTTGAACCTTTACCCCAATACCCAATTGGACTTGTTCTATAGTGACAGTTTCCCCTTTTTATGCACAGCTTCTAAGTACGTGACTAACCAATTGCGCAGATCCCAGTACGCGACTTCAATCACAAACTAGAGGAAGTTTGTTGATTGCAAAGTTCTTCAACTCATCCATGATGATGATTAAGAAGATGCTTGGTCACAAAACTCAAAGTTGCACATACCCAGCAACTTCTTTAGAAGAGATGAACTAGGGCAAAACTTTGTTTCTGATCACAATTTGCTTGAACAGAGTTTGCTCAATGCTTGTGCAACTTGTGAACACTTTGACAACCCTTAAAACAATCCTTTTATATGTCTAGGGTTAGAAGAAAAGAAGGCCCAAAGAGACATCCACGGATCCCAAGAAATCAGATCAGAAATTCTAATTTTATAAACCTCGATAGATAGAAGCTGTCGAGCATCTATTGAGATAGCTGTCAAGCAATGGGCAAAACAGCTTCTTTAAATCTCGACACATGCTAGCTGTCGAGCTTTAGTAACTTTTCACTTTAAGCTTGTTTTCTTGGACAGACTTGAAGGCTTCAACACTTGATCTTGAAACATGGTTTCTTAAAGTATTTTAACACATCCCAGATCCACCCAAATACAAGTAAAATGCGTTTTGTCAAAGGATTAGCTAATTACATAAAAGAGTGACATATGATCTTAACAAGTGAACCACATATGTCCTAATATTTCATCATTGATCACCATATTTGAAGACTCCATGACTGTTTTAGTTCTCAGATTGCACACTTTGTATGCTCTATTAGTGGAAGAATATCCCAGAAAGTATCCCTTGTCACTCTTTGCATCAAACTTTTCTAAGTTCTACCTATCACGCAGAATATAACAGTCACTGCCAAATATCCTAAAGTATTTGACAACAAGCTTCTTTCATCTCCAGAGTTCATAAGGAGTTTTCTTGGAATCAAGTCTGAAATACACTCGGTTGAGTGTATGGCAAGCAGTGTTAACTGCTTCTCCCCAGAAGAACTTGGGCATCTTTTTGTTATATAGCATGACACGAGATATCTCTTAAACAACCCTATTCTTCCGTTCCACAATTCCATTCTGTTGTGGTGTCTTGGGTGATGAGAACTCTTGATGTGTGCCTTGATCATTGCAGAAGGTAGCCAATTTTGTTTTTTCAAATTATCTTCTATGGTCACTTCTAAATCTGGCTATCATAGTACCTTTCTCAACTTGCAATTTCCTGCACAAGTGTATCATCCTTTCAGGAGCCTCAGCTTTATCTCTCAAAAGCACAACCTAAGTATATATAGTGAAATTATCCACAACAACTAGAATATACTTCTTTTCACCTAAACTCTGAACTCTGGTAGGACCCATGAGATTAATGTGCAACAACTCTAGAGGTCTTGAAGTTTGAACTTCAATTACAAACGTATACTTGGACTTTACTTGTTTACCCATTTGACATGGTCCACATATGCATTTTTATATCTTTTCAAACTTGGGCAAACCAATAACTGCATCACAGTTGGAAATCCTCTCTAATTGCTTGTGACTTGCGTGTCCCAATCGCTAATGCCAAAAGTATACTTGATTGATCTTTGCACTGAAACACTTGTTACTTATATTTCCTAATACCAATACACATGCAGTCACCTCCTCCATCAAGTATCTCACATTCATACTTGGTAAAGAAAACATTTAGTCCATTGTCACAAATCTGACTTATGATGAGTAAGTTAGCCTTCAATCCATCAACATACCAGACATCTTCAAAAACTAGCAACCCTGGAATGTCCACAATTCTAATGCCTCTGATCACAGATTTGCTTCCATCTCCAAAAGTGACTGTCCCAATCTTTCTTTCAAAAAGTATCTTGAATAAAGCTTTATTTCCTATCATATGCTTGGAACAACCACTATCCAAATACCAAAGACAAGAATCATGTGCCTTTAAGCCGATTAAAGCAGTATAACACACATAATTATCATTACATGTAATTATACCAAGATATTCAAGGAAAGACTTAATAAAAGCAACAAGAGACACAAACCAAAAGTAGACAAGTTGGACTTTTAGCAATAACAACTTCAAATAATCCATGACAACAGGGTCAAGGATCAACTCTTAGATCAAAAGATCAAAGGATCTAAATACAAGAGCTAACTAGCTCTAATACCACTTGTACATTTTTAGAACCCTTAAACAAAAATTGTTTAACCTAATATTAAGCCAAGTTAATTAACAAGTTCATTAATAAGATCTAGATTAAACACATTCAAATCATATCATGTAAATAGTATGGAAATATAAAGAACACACGATATGATAACCCAAGAAAACCAAACCGGTAAAAAACTTGGGGAGGATTTAACCTAGCTATCCTCAAGGTAAAACAGATCCACTATGAAAGAATTGAAGTTTGTACAATAAAACTTAGACCACTAACATCCTATTGCTACCCCAAGTAGAAAACTTACTACCACAACCATGTGACAACTTCGAGTCCACAAACTACTTCTTTCTTTGACCTACAGCAACCACAAGTTCTCTTACTTGTGTTTTTCTTTAAGCTCTTGAAACAACAACTGAAGAGATCACCAAGTTCTTAACATCAATCTTGATCTTGATAACCCTAAATGCGTATGAAGATAAATGTTAGGTTCTAAGGTCTTAGGATTTTATGTATTTAGAACTCTAATTTGTAATGTTGGCAAACCATGATCAAAACATTATATTTAGTCTTATGTAGACTTGCTCAAAGTTGGTTTAATATTGTAAAGTTGGAATCGAGTGGCTGCAGAAGTACTTGGGACTCTCGGCCTGGCTCAATCGATCGAAGAATAGACTCGATCGATCGAAAATCGCACAGGTTGAATTTTCTGCAGAATTTCCAACTCAGCCCTACTTCATTAAACGTTTAGGGTTTTATGTTTTTACCCTAGGTATATAAATAAAACCCTAGCCACGTTTTTGAAGGTTGTCCATATTGTATTGTTGCTCATACATTGCTGTTTTGTGTGAATCTCGTGTGAGATCTTTGAGGAGCTTTCCTTTACACAAAACTTAGGGTTTTCATGGTGGAGATTATTTCAACATCTTGAAGATCATTACTGTTGCAACCATTGGAACTTAAAAGAAAAGCAAGCGGGGAGCTTGTAGCTGATTGAGGAATTCAAGAAAGAAGTAGTCCGTGGATTCGGAGCCTGCGCGTGGTCGTGTCAGGAAGTTCTACTGGTGGGTAGCATTAGGAAGTCGAGCGGGGAGCTTGTAGTCCTTTTGTACGAACTTCAATTCTTTCATAGTGAATTCAGGTTAGCCTTGAGGATCGGTGGGTCAAATCCTCCCCAGGTTTTTACCGTGTGGTTTCCTGGGTGATCATATCTTGTGTTATTTATTTTCCGCTGCATTATAATTCTTGATATGATTGTTTGATTGTTTTAACCTAGAATTGCTTAATTTGACTAAGTAACAACTTGGCTAATTAATCTAGGCTACGCAATCTGTGTGTTTAAGGGGTCTAAAACCGTTCAAGTGGTATCAGAGCAGGTAGCTCTTTTTGTTTGAGATTTTTAATCTCTGAGCTGATCCTTGACCCCTGTTGTCATGGAGCATGGACACTCTCTGTTTGTTCCTCCTCATTTTGATGGGAACAACTATGCCTATTGGAAAGTAAGGATGAAAGCATTCCTGAAATCCATTGATGAAAGGGTTTGGAATTCCGTTGAATACGGATGGGAGAAGCCCGCTACTCCTGTGAGTGAGTGGCAAACTTCTGAAAAAGAAGCAGCAAGCTTCAATAGCAAAGCTATGAATGCTATCTTTAATGCTGTTTCTATGGAGGAATTTAAGAGAATCTCTAATGTTGAGGTTGCTCATACTGCTTGGAAAATCCTCCAAACTGTGCATGAAGGCACAAAGGCAGTTAAGATAAACAAACTGCAGCAATTAACTTCTAGGTTTGAAAACATTAGGATGTCTGATGATGAATCCTTTGATGAATTTTATGCCAAACTGAATGATATTGTTAATTCTGCTTTTAATTTGGGTGAAATCTATGATCAACCTAAGATTGTTAGGAAGATTCTTAGATCTTTAACTGAAGACTTTAGACCCAAAGTGACTGCCATAACTGAAAGCAAGGATGTGGACTCCATCCCTGTTGATGAGCTTGTAGGATCTCTTCAATCCTATGAGTCTGACCTACCTAAAGTAAACAAATCCAAATCAATGGCTCTTAAGTCAGTTGATGATGTTGATGGTGGTGGATTTGATGATGAGCTCTCTGCTACAGAGATTGCCTATCTTGCCAAAAACTTTAAGAACTTTCTTAGGAATACAAATAGAAAGGCAAGAGGTACTTACACTGCTGAACCTAGAAATTTTAGGAAGAATGATCCCACTAAGGTTAACAATTTTGAAAAACCTAGAGAAAATTCTGGTCAATCTTCTAATAACTCTTTGGGTCCTCAGTGTTTTGGCTGTCAAGGGTATGGTCATGTGAAGTCTGAATGTCCTACATTCTTAAGGACTAAGGGTAAAGCTATGGCTGTAACCCTTAGTGATAATGAGGTTTCTGATGATGAGTCCGGTGGTGACGAGGATGGAAACTTCATTGCTTTCACGGCTACTGCTATAGTCAATGAAGGCATATCTGCTGAAGAGAACCCTTCTGATGGGGAACTCTCTGAAGATGCAGATCTTCAAGAGGCCTATAACAAACTTTGCAAAATTGCTGCAAAGGATGCTATGAAAGTTGATCTTGGCCTAAAGAAAATTGATTCTCTTGAGCTTGAAAAGAGAAATTTGCTTGTTAAACTGTTTGATGCAAATGAACTTTTGAATAATGTTAAATCTGAGAATATGCTTTTGCTTGATAAAGTTAGAACTTTGGAACATGATTTATCTGTTGCTAGATCTGCTAGTTCTAAACTTGATCACATGCTGAATGTTCAAAAGTATCCTTCTGATAAAACTGGGTTAGGATATGTTGAAAGCATCTTTGATACTGGACCACATTCCACTACTTTTGTTCCTTCTTCTTCTTCTGGACCTTCTGTGAGTGAGGTTGTGAGTGATACTGTCAAACCACCTGTGAGTGAGGTAGTTAAACCTGTAGAAGTTTCACCACCTAAGAAGACTAGGGTAGACTTAAGAGAATCTAAACCTAAGGAGCCTACCAAATCTAAGGACAAGATGCATGGTAAACCTGCGTGGGTTTGTCATTATTGTGGTAAGTCTGGACATATTCGTCCTAACTGTTACAAGCTTCAAGCTGATAAGAGAGCAAATAAACCAAAAGTGCCTGTGCCTCAAGCACAAGATCCTATGGCATTAATTGGTGAATTGGTAAAGGTGTTAAACCTTTATTCCAATCATGGAGTTGGGAATCACTCAAATGTGAATAAGAACTCCAATGCTCATGGTGCATCTAAAAAGTTTTGGATGCAAAAGACTCGAAATAATTGAGTCTTTCTGACATGGTCCTTGTGCTTCATTGCTCTATTCTTTTGTGACCATTGTTCTTTGTTTTTTTTTTTTTTTTTTTTTTTTTTCTTTGTTCTAGGACTTGCATTGCATTACATTCATGCATTTCATTCTAGGATTTATTTGTTTTCCTTTAAATAAAAAAAAAAAAAAAAAAAAAAGGAAAAGAAGGAAGCAAAATTTATGTTGAACATAATGTTCTTGATTTTTGAAAAACAAGGTTGGTCAATTTATTTACACATAACATGTCTTATGTACCTTGTTTAGCTTGGATGAGCTTACTTTATTGCACTTTACTAGTTTGAGCTTTGTAGTGCATGTTGTGTGGGAAAGATGTTTATGGTGTTTATCACTTTGTCTTAATCTTGAAGTCACATGTTATTTGACTGTCGGACTTGATCCTTTTGAGAAAGGCATAAATAACCATCTCACCACTGTTCACTAGCCAATCATGAACACCTTAGTGCATATCATAAGATTCTGTGCTCGAGAAAGTGTAGCACATGCACAAAAAGAACATAAGGTGTAGCCTCAAAATAAATTAAAACTGGTGTGTACTATTAGGCTTGATGCCAATTCACTTAATTCAAACCGGTGTGTACTATTAGGCTGAATGCCATCTCATGCAAATAAGAGGCAAAAATACAAGAAACTTACATGATTGCAAGCTTTTGTTCTAGGAGATGTGGGAGTTATAGGATGTAACTCTTTAGGTGATAGTCTCTTTTGAATTCTATGTGATGAATTTTGTAGACTTTGTGATTGATTGCTATTCACATATCACCTCACATGTATCTCAAGTTTTTGCTAGTATCACACACGACACAAGTTACTCTTTGTTAAACACTGTACATGCTAGTGTGTGTTTTTGGTCTGACCAACCAAGTTTGAAAATATCTTGAGATTTATGCACAACATATTTGTTGCTTGAGAAAATATAATGGGAGGTTGATTGCAATTTGTTTAAGAATATTGGGTTCAAAATTTTGGGTTTTTGAAAAAGCATTCCATCTCATACTCATGCATTTTGTTTCTTCAATTTAATGCTTTGAGGAGTTATTTTCAAAATTCGGCTTGTGTCTTTCAAAAACTGTGATTTTTCCAAAATTTAGTGAGCCTCTGCCCATTTCGATCGATCCAACCTATTTTTCGATCAATCGAAAAAGTGCTCTCATTTGTCTTAAAATGACTGTGCTTTTCGATCGATCGAATGTAATTTTCGATCGATCGAATATCGTGGAAAAGCTTTTTAAAAGTTCAGTTCTGACTTTTTCAAAGGTTCTATTCAAACTTTTTTCAAACTTTTCTCTCTCTCCGCGTTGGCAAGGCTCCACACCTCAGGATTTTTGTCGTTTTCCTCCGTTGTTTTTGCAAAATCTCTCTTTCCTCAAGCCGGTAAGACTCTTTTGCCCTTCCTTTTGATGTTATTTTCATTATTTCATGCATAAATCCATGCATTTAAGGGTAATTTTCGGACTTTATTCTTTTTGGATTTTCTGTTGATTCAAACCTTATTTTATGAAATTGATCATTGGGTTTTTGTGGGGACACATTATATTAATGATCCTTGGTGGTTAATTTGATCAATTTTGTGTTTTGTGAAAAATTGAAAATTCTAGGGTTTGTTCTTGATCCGAATTGGGGCTTTTGTTAAATTGGATAGAATTTGATGAAATTGGCTTGTTGTGTTGGTGTAATTAAGCATTATAATCTATGTGCTGTGTTTTGTAATGCTTAATTCATCAATTTGTTGCAAAATTTTCAAGTGGTTTTTCAAATTTTGGGATTTTTGATAGAAATTCCTTGTTCAAGCCAATTTTGTCCAATTACTCTCAATTAAACTTAATTTGTCACTGCATTTAGATCATGCATCACAACATGTTATTGTTCATGCATCATATAGATTTTTGTTCTATATTATTTATTGTGCTAATTTGCAGTCTGCCCTTGGTTTTGTTTTCTCTTGTTTCTTTGTGTTTTTCTCTTTGTGTCTCTGTCCTTTCCTTAGCACTATGCCTAGGAAAACTAGAGCCCGTAGGAGTGTTCCCTCACCTTCTCCTTCACCCCCTCCATCCTTTGATAGTGAGAGGTTTCCGAGTGAGGAAAACCAAGAGACTTTTGAGAAACTGACCGTTAAGAGAAAGATTTGGGCTGAGCGTTCTGTGCTATTAGATGAGCTTGATCCTGCCATTAGGGCAAATTTTGAGCGTCGGGGTTGGTTACCCTTGGTGGATGTTTCTGATCCTCCTCCACCTTCTGCCTTGATTAGAGAGTTCTATTCGAACATCTCTATCCGCGTCTATGATTCCAACACTCTAGTTAAGAGTTGGATACGAGGCGTAGAGTACACCATTACTCCTCGGGTAGTGGCTGATGCTCTAGGGGTACCTTTGGTCCAGCATCCTGTCTATCCTTATGATGAGTCTCCCGAGATTAGCGATGTTTTGTCATACGTCACTGGTACTACTGTCCAGTGGGGTTCTGATCCTCGGATCACTTCTGCTGAGCTCTCTGGGTTGCACTATCTGTTCTTTCGGATAGCTTGTCATTCGATCTGGCCTATTTCCCATGTTCACACCATTCCTCTTGAGAGGTGTGTTTTTCTGTACGCTCTTGTTACTGATGCTCCTATTAGTTTTCCCCATCTTTTTCTTCGTTCTTTGAACGAAGTTTATAGGAGTTCATCTACTGCTCATGCTCTTGTTCATCCTATTTTCATTCATAGGATTCTTCTCTATCTTGGTCTTAGTGACTTTCCTTCCTCTGAGCCCGTCCATGTGATAGGTCCTTTAGGTGCGTCTTTTCTTAGACAGAGGGCCGCTCATCTTCGAGCTGGTTCTAAACACCCTAGATCTGAGCCCTCTAGTAGCGCACCTCCTCCTTCTTCTTCTGCAGGTCTTGCTGGTGAGGATATTCCTATTCCAGTTGGTGATGATGCTGCTGCTGCTGATGTTCCTCCATCTCCTTCGGCCGACTTTGATGTTCGTCGTACTTTGGAGACTGTCATGACTGTTCAGCAGGCTCATGGTCAGATTTTGGTGGACTTGCTGGATGAGATGCGTGCTCTCCGAGCTGATCTTGCGCGTCTTCATTCACCCTCACCACCTCCTTTTGATGGCGACTTGTGATTGCCCTTTGGCATTCCGTCACAAAAAGGGGGAGTGGAGTTTTGACTTGTAGTAGAGTTTTTGTTGTTAGGGGGAGATTTTTTTTTTTTTTAGAGGAGCTTGTGGAGTTTTAGATTGTATCTATGTGCTTCACTTTGTATATCATTTTTGGGGATATTCATGTTAGGGGGAGTAACATTGATTGATATACATGATATTTTTTATTGATTCTTGTTGCTTTATGATTCACTGCGTATTGATTTATATTTATGACTTGTTCATTTTTATATGTCTTTATTTTGTGTTGTGTGGATCTTACAAGAATGTTATACCTGTTGTTTTACTCTTTACTGTCACACATGCGTTTATGCGTTTGTTGAGTATTTCAGGATTATACAGGTTGATTCAACTAAGCTGCTGTCTACACTTGCAACTATGGATAGTAGTTAGGCTGAATTGAATTTTATGAGCATTATCTTTGTAAAGGGCTTTTTATTTGTAAAACTTTGAGCTGTTAATTAGGGTTTTGTCACGGATTGCCAAAGGGGGAGTTTGTTAGGTTCTAAGGTCTTAGGATTTTATGTATTTAGAACTCTAATTTGTAATGTTGGCAAACCATGATCAAAACATTGTATTTAGTCTTATTTAGACTTGCTCAAAGTTGGTTTAATATTGTAAAGTTGGAATCGAGTGGCTGCAGAAGTACTTGGGACTCTCGGCCTGGCTCGATCGATCGAAGAATAGACTCGATCGATCGAAAATCGCACAGGTTGAATTTTCTGCAGAATTTCCAACTCAGCCCTACTTCATTAAACGTTTAGGGTTTTATGTTTTTACCCTAGGTATATAAATAAAACCCTAGCCACGTTTTTGAAGGTTGTCCATATTGTATTGTTGCTCATACATTGCTGTTTTGTGTGAATCTCGTGTGAGATCTTTGAGGAGCTTTCCTTTACACAAAACTTAGGGTTTTCATGGTGGAGATTATTTCAACATCTTGAAGATCATTACTGTTGCAACCATTGGAACTTAAAAGAAAAGCAAGCGGGGAGCTTGTAGCTGATTGAAGAATTCAAGAAAGAAGTAGTCCGTGGATTCGGAGCCTGCGCGTGGTCGTGTCAGGAAGTTCTACTGGTGGGTAGCATTAGGAAGTCGAGCGGGGAGCTTGTAGTCCTTTTGTACGAACTTCAATTCTTTCATAGTGAATTCAGGTTAGCCTTGAGGATCGGTGGGTCAAATCCTCCCCAGGTTTTTACCGTGTGGTTTCCTGGGTGATCATATCTTGTGTTATTTATTTTCCGCTGCTTTATATTCTTGATATGATTGTTTGGATTGTTTTAACCTAGAATTGCTTAATTTGACTAAGTAACAACTTGGCTAATTAATCTAGGCTACGCAATCTGTGTGTTTAAGGGGTCTAAAACCGTACAATAAACATCTCTAGATCTCACAAAAGATTCACACACACAGCATCTCAACAATCTTTAAAACGTGGATAGGGTTTTTCCTTTTATACTTGAAGCAAAATATAAAACCCTACACATCATATGGGCTTAGGCTGAATTGGAAATTTTGCAAAAAAAAAAAAAATTCTGCACGAGGTTCAATCGATAGAGTCTAATTTTCGATCGATCGAGCCTTGCAGATTTAGTCCAGTAAATTCTGCAATCACTTAATTCAAACTTTACACATAAACACACTTTGAGCAGCCTAAATCTAAACTCTTAAGTTTTGATCATGGTTTGCCAACACAATACACACTGAAGTTCTAATACATTTAGTTCCTAAAGTCTTAGAACCTAACATATTATACTTACAAGTTACAACATAACAATACAATTATGTGGTGAAAAGTCATGACTTGCAGATCAACTAGAATAAGTGGGTTGTTTTCAGAGAGTCTAATATTAAATCTATATTTATGTAAGTTTACCCCTTTGTAGCGGCAATGTTTGTTCTGAAATTGAACACTTGGAATGTTTTAATCATAGCAATGTTTCGGATTTTGCAGGAAAGGAAAGTAATTCATCTTGAACTGTAATCATTGTAGTAGTGACAAATACTGCTTTTGCTGTACTAATCATCTCTATCAGCATCTGCATCTATTTAAGAGCGAGGAACCCAATGAAGAAAGCTGAAAGTAAGTTAGAAATTTGTTGACCTTTCCTTGTTGCAAAAGGATAAGTAATAAGTGAATATCATTACCATAAAAGCAAGAAATATTACCATATCCCCAAAATTTGTATGTGGTGGTGTATGCATTGCTTGAAGCATTAAGAAATGTTAGTGACAATAAGATTCCCCTTTTTTTCAGGTGTTATTTTCTCCTTATCATTTCAAATAGAACAAAAACAGAATTTAGCTACAATTAATTGGCCAGTAAATCGATTTTAGTAAAAACTACTATGATAGCTAATTGAAAGATGACTGTTCTACCAGAGTTATTGATCTAAGACAGAATCTTCAAATTAATTTCTATAATTTGTTATATTTGGTATTTTTATATAATATTCCTTATTTTAGGTTTAGGGTAGTTATTTCCTTGTTTTTAAGTGCTTTGAATGCTTTTTAGGTTAAATTTGGTTTCTATTATGGTTAGGTATCAATTAGGAGTTATTTTAGAATATATTTTCTTGTTAGTCATGTTTTACAGAGCTCTTAAATAGGCCTTTATGTTTGTAAACTTTCTTTTAGTATTATTGATATTAATAAAAATTCAAACTTTTGTTTATTGTTTTTCTAGTGGATTTCAAACCCTTTTCTCCATGTGGATTCAAGGATCTCTTGTGGATTCAAGGTTAATTTAGAAAACAAACATGTTTTGTTTCTTATTTTCTAGAAGTAGATGTTATACGTTTTTAGACCCTTTAAAACACAACCAGATTAACCTAGTTAATTAGCCATATGATTATTTAGTCAAATTATCAAATCTAAGTTAACACAAATATATCATATCAATGTAAAGTGCGGAAAATAAAGAACACAAAGATATGATGACCCAGGAAAACCAAACCGGTAAAAAACTTGGGGAGGATTTAACCTAACTATCCTTAAGGTAAAACAAATCCACTATGAAAGAATCGAAGTTTACACAATAGCGACTTAGACCACTAACATCCTATTGCTATCTCACGTAGGAAACTTACTACCACGACCACGTGAAAGCTCCAAGTCCACGGACTATTTCTCTCTTGGATTCACAGCAAGTACAAGCACTCCCGCTTGTGTATCTTTAAACTCTTGAATCAGCAACTAAATTGGTCACCAAACTCTTGACATCAATCTTGAGATTGGAAACCCTAAGTGTATGTGAAGACAAACATCTTTAGATCTCACAAGAGATTCACACACACAAAATAAAGAGCAACCTCAACACATGGTTAGGGTTTTCCCTTTTATACTTAAGACAAAACATAAAATCCTACACGTCAAATGGGCTTGGATTGAGTTGGAAAATTCTGCAGAAAAACAATCTACACGAACTTCGATCGATTGAGCCTAATTTTCGATCGATTGAGCCAAGCAGATTTACACATGCAGAACACTCAATTTCAACTTTACATATAAATATATTTTGAGCAAGTCTAAACAAGACTAAAACGTTTTGATCATGGTTTGCCAACATTACAAAATGAAGTTCTAATACATTAGTTCCTAATTCCTTAGAACCTAACAAACTCCCCCTTTGACAACTCGTGACAAAACACAAACTTAACAAAATGCTCAAAGTTTACATAAAAACAACCTATTACAAAAACATTGCCCAACATAACAAATTCAACCTAACTACTATCTATCAGTTGCAAGTGTAGACAGTAGTACAACTAAATCAACTTGTATATTTCTAGGAACATTCAATAAACGCATAAACGCAAGTGTGGAAAATACAAGTAAAATAAAATAACTTCTTGATTTCACATAACACAAAATAAAGACATATATCATGAATAACCTCATAAATATAAATCAATAAGCAATGTGAAACAAGAAACATATACAAACAATGTATGTCCCCCTATCATGTACAACCCAAACAAAATATATCATGAGCAAAAAAAAAAATACATAATGAAGCATCTAGATACAATCTAAAGCTCCACAGCTCCAAAAAAAAAAAAAAAAATTGCACCAGAAAATAATAAAAGAGCACACAAAGTAACAAATAAAAAATTAACTTCATTATTAGAAATCAATCTATTGACTATTTCAAACAAACCCCGAAATTCGAAACTGCCCGTTATCCAATAAAAACCTAAAATTCCTAATAATAAACCAAAATCTCCTACACGATTTGTGACAAACGCTTTTTGACAAGCATTCCAGCGATAGGTCGTGTGAACCAAAAACCTATTAATAGATAAGAGCATACTCCAACTAATTCCCAAAAAATATAAATTTGTATAAAATTAGAACTAGTAACTAATCCCAGCATTGAAGTATTGAAAAAACTCATATAAGCAAAAAATCTTAAATATCCTTGATCATAAGACATATAATTGTCGCTATAAATAAGAACGAGAATTCCAACAGTAGTTATTTATGATTGACATAATAGAAGTAAGCGGATCAATCAATTGTCCAAACTCTAAAGAAAAGTCATTATTGATAGTCCAAGACCATACATTATAATACTTCAGGTGCTAATGAAACTATTTTAGTGAAATTTAACCATCTCAATTCCCGTGCTATCGCACCAAAAATTCTAGTTCCTTTGGAATTTCCTTCTTGATCAATAACAACCGCAGCATTGTCATCATATCATAGTATCATACCGTTATCACGTTTGAGTTCTTTACAAGTACATACAATTATAGTTTTGATCACTTCAGATTTTTCTAGAGGTGTATTTGGTATTGCTTCCTTGATTACAGCAACAATAACGTCACCAATATCAACATATCGTCGATTACTAGCTCCTATGATTCGAATACACATTAATTGTAGGGCCTCGCTGTTATCTACTACATTTAAGTGGGTTTGAGGTTGAAAATTGGTCAATGGGTTTTTGTTGTGGGACACTATAAAACTGATCTTTGTGTCTTACTTTGATCAATTTGATGATTTGGGAAAATTTTGAAATTCTATGTCTTGTAACTACCCAAATTGGAGATTTTGTTCAATTGTGCTTAATTTGATGAAATTGGCTTGTTAAATTGATTAATTTGATCATTATTTTATGTTTTCTATCCTGGGTAATCATAAATTTGGTCTTTTTGTTGGTTTTTGATAGTGGATTTCCAAAATTTTAGGGTTTTTGGTATAAACTCTATGCTCAAGCCAATTTTGTGTTTTTTAAGTAAAATTGAACTTATTCTCACTGCATTAGAGTATGCATTATATGTTGATATTGTTCATGCATCATATAGAATTGTTGTTTTCTATATTTCTATGCTAACTTGCAGTCTACCTTTGGTTTTTTTTTTTTTTTCTCTATCTCTTTTATGTCTGTCCTTGTGAACCTTAGCATCATGGTTAGGAAGACTAGAGCTCATAGGACCCACTCATCTACTTCTTCTCCCACCTTTGATAGTGAAAGGTTCCTGAGTGAGAAAAACTGGGAAGCTTATGAGAAGTTGAACCTTTGTAGGAATGTCTGGGCTGAGAGGAAAGTTTTGTTAGATGAGTTAGATGGTGAGATTAGGAGAAACTTTGACCATGGGGGCTAGTTGCCTTTTCTGGATGTTGATCATCCTCCTCCGACTAGCTTGATTAGAGAGTTCTACTCGAATCTCTCTATCCACTCTTAAGCTTCCAACACTCTGGTGAAGAGTTGGATACGGGGTGATGAGTACACCATTACTCCTTTAGTAGTGACTGATGCTCTTGGGGTGCCACTGGTCCAGCATCCTGTGTATCCTTATGATGAGTCTCCTCCTCTCAATGATATCATGTCATACATCACTAGTACTTCTATCTAGTGGAGTTCTGATCCTCGAATCACGTCTATTGAGTTGACTGAGATTCATTATCTTTTCTTTCAGATTGCTTGTCATTCTTTGTGGCCTATCTCTCATTTGCACACCATTCTTATCGAGCGTTATGCGTTTTTGTATGCCCTTGTCACAGACACTCCTATGAGTTTTTCTTATCTTTTCACTCGTTCTTTGATTGAGGTTCATAGGAGTAGTTCTACTGATCATGCTCTTTTCTTTCTGGTTTTTATTCATCGGATTCTTTTGCATTTAGGATTAGAGCAGTTTCCTATGTCTGAGCTTGTTCATATTATAGCTCCCATAGGTGCCACCTTTCTTAGGTAGAGGGCTGCTCAGATGAGAGCAAGCTCTAAACATCTTAGGGTTGAGCCTTCCGGTGTCGTACCTCCTCCTCCCTTTTCTACAGGTGATACTTTAGCTGAGGCATCTGTAGATCCTACTACTACTGCTACTGCCGTTCCTCCACCTTCTACTTTGGATGATTCAGATATTCGTCGTATGTTGGAGACTATCATGACCATTCAGCAGCTCATGGACAGATTTTGGTGGACATGCTTGATGAGCTTCGTGCTTTGTGAGTGTATTTAGAGCATATTAGATGGTCGCCTTTGGCAATTCGTCACAAAAAGGGGGGAGTACANTGCCAAATCTGCCTAATTCCCCCTTCATGTATGGTTACCTGATGCTATAGGCGCAACCTCGTTGGAGCAAGAAACTTGGAAGGCTTAGGTACATTGGGTAGATTAGCTTGGAGGGTCTATTACAGTTCATGTATCCCAACTACATTTTCTAGTGGATTATTGACTGCTTGGAGGGCAGTGGAGAGGTTTTGCACCGAAGGCTTCAGTTTCCTCTTCGATAACACATCGTCATGTTGTCTTTGTGTTTGCATCTCTCTTCCCTTAATCTTTACCGTTTAATTTCTACTGTGGATGTGATTTTAAATTGGCTTAAATTATTTATCAATTCTGTCATTAGCTTATGTTCATGTTTTGTACATTTATTGTTTGATAATAAGCTTGAATTGATATTTTGTAATTTGGGGGGTCTAAGCATTCATAGTGTTTACAACGCTATTTGAACTTTCAATTGATATTAGAGCGGGTACACTTGTTGTGGTTTAAATACCTAAGCGTGATCCTTGACCCCTTGTGTTTATTTTCCATGGATAGTGCTTTGTATGCCTCTATGCATGTTTTGGATGTTAATAAATGTAGCACGTCACATGTTTGTGAAAATTCCTTTATGAGTGATAATCCTCATGATTGTGATGCTATGTTACATAAATCCTTGAGTGTTGTTGATATTCCTAACATTAAACTCTTGAAGAAAAAGGCTAAAAAGTTTCATAAGGATTTAAGCAAGTTATTTTTTGAAAAGGATGATTTGATTGCTAAGCTCAATGAATCCAATAAATTGGTTAAGGAATATAAGAAACTTACTAAAAATTCTCTTGAAAAGCTGAAAGAGTTTGAACGTTTGAATATGGACCTGGATGCTAAACTTGTTTTGTCTAACAAACTTGTTGATGAGCTAAAATGTGAAAATGAATCTCTTAAGATGCATGCCAAGTGTTTGATTGCTAAACCTATTGTTAAAAATGATGAAAATATTTGTTGCAATCATGTTGTGGTACCCGACTTTGTGCCTATTGTGTGTTCTGCCTCAAAAGAAAAATCGGTGTACATTCTTCCATATAAAAGAAATAAAAAAGTGGAGAGAAAGGCTGTTAATTCAAAGCCTCCATTTAGGTCTCAGCCTAAGGCTTTGGATGGATCTAAGTTTGTTCCAACTTGCCACAATTGTGGTGTGATTGGTCATATAAGACCTCAGTGTTATAAGTTGAAGAAGGAACAAAACAGTGTTGCTAGATCCCTTCCCAAAAGGCCTAGTGGACCTAAACACAGTGTGTGTCACCATTGTGGTGCCTTTGGTCATCTAAGACCTTAATGCTTTAAGTTTCATACTTTTAAAATAATCAAAAGAAAAGAGAAATTTAAGCTTCTTGGAAGTTGTGCTAAAAAGGGTAAACCGAATTTGAGTGAAAAGAGCATGTTGTTGAAAAAAATGTTTAATGCTCTTAACTCCTTGACTATGTGCATCTCCAGTTCTCATTCTTCCAACCCTCATCTCACTTCTTATAAGGCACTCATTCTAAACAATCATTCCGTTTGGATGAGGAATGGTTCCTATAGCTTAGCTTCTGCTTTTTTGGTCCTTGATCTAATTCTTTCGATCTTTATAGGACCCTTCATGCATTGAATGTCATATCTTCATGCATTTAGTGCATCTTGCATTTATTCATATGCATTGTTTTTGTTTTGATCTTACTTTTATGTTTTAGTTTTGTGAGTAAAAATCCAAAACCACATAAAAAGTGAAAAATTCAAAAAGTTTGATTGTACATGTTTGAGCACATATCACATGTGAGTTTTGCCTTGTACCTTTGTACTAATGGCTTTGTGCATTTATGAGCTTAGCTTGTTCTTTATGCACTTATATCCTTGTGGGAAAAATCTTGACATCTTTGTGTGATTGTTGTAAATCGATCTTCAAGCTTGTCATGAATGATTAGTCAATAGTCATGTTGGTTTTGATACATGCGTAGACTTGTGCCTATATATCTTCCCACTCTTTTATTTTTATTGCTTAATGAGCTCAGCAAATTTAAATCTTAAAATGAAAAGAGATAATGAGCTGCAAAAATCATCGCACATACTAGTATTTGACTAGAAAAAGGGAAAGCGACTTTTATGAAAATGTATGATGCCCAAAAGCCAAAGGCTTATTCATCAAATTGAAATGTCAAAAATTTCAAGCATCGATCTCAAAAAGAGATGTAAAAATAAAAAATGATAAAATGTTATGTGCCTAATGTAAACATGTTCTGTGTTGAAAAACAAGTGTCAAAGTTTTTCGCGACTCACTGGCAACTGACCAGCCAATCGCGAAATTTTTGGCGACTCATCTCGCGACTCACCAGTTGCGAAACCCCAGTTGCAAGTTTCATCCAGAAGCTTTGGCGACTCACTCGCGACTCGTGAAAATTTTAGCAACTCACTTGGTGACTCATTGGCGGCTCGTCCAGTCATGAAATGCCCAAAAATAGCTTTTTAAAGGGCTTTTCATGGGAAACCTGTTTTTAACCTCTCCCATCCTCTTTTAAACCTCTCTTTCAATATTTTTACATCAAAACCTAATCAATTTGAATGGTTTTTCATTCCATTAACCTCTCTATGGTTATTTTAAACTTTTGTCATTGATTTGGATCTTTAGATTATGCTTTGGTGTGTTTTGTACTCTTGGTTGGGATTTTCATCATAGGGGTTGGGAAAACTTTTTTTTGTCAAATTTTTGAATGGGATTGGTTTCTTTTAATGATTTTCTTTGGATGTTGGCCCCTTGTGGCAAAAAGATCATGTATTAAGGGTGGATTTCATGATGTTCATGCATTGTTTCACATTGTTGTTCATATTGTGCATGCTAGGTGTTTGATAAGATGCCTCTTAGGCTTTTTCTCGCTTGTTTGGACTCCAATGAGTATCAAACTTTGGGGTTTCTCATGTTTCCTCATTAGGAACATGTTTGGTTCATTGGTTATGTCTTTAACAGACCTTGTCCCATATGTACATTTTCCATGCATTGGTTATGCATTGCACATAGCCACCTCTTGCACACACCTTATACTCTTGTCCTACATTGGTCTATATCGTGTTTTTTCATCCTAGCATGTCATGTTTACTTCATGCTTTGTAGCATTCTGTTTTGTCATGTTTTCTCATTCATCTCACACCCCTCATGCATCATTATCATTGGTCGTACCTTTATCTCTTGCCCTCTTTTCTCCTTGACCCTTTGTCTATTCGTGTCAAAAAAGGGGAGAGTATACTCTAGAGTAGTAAACCATGTTTTGTCATTTCTATATGACTCTTGTGCACATTCTTAGGGAGAGAGTTATTCCATAGGAGAGATGCATATACCAAGGGATAGAAGAGATTGTGTTAATAAGAAAACTTTGTTTTGGTATTTGGTGTATGATCAAGTTTCTCACATGTTTCACATTATGTTTACTTGATCGCAATTTACTTGTTACATTATACTTGTCCAATTATTACTTGCTTTAACTTGAGGGTCTAATGTATTTTGTGCAAGCGTTTCAAGTTACAAGTATATATGTTCCAAGTGCATCATAGCTTCTCATCATTTTGAAGGGGAGAAACTTTAAGCACTTTTAGTTTATATTGTGCATTTTCTTTAGTACATCATGTTTGTACCTGTTGCTTTTGTAAACTTTTAAGGTTTATGTACCCATGCTTTGTAAATTTAGTACTTTATGTTAAATGTCATGCATTTTCTTTAAGTACACCACTCTTGTGCCCTTGTAGGATCTTGTTCCTAGATGCATATATATTTTGTGCATTGGTTGAGTGCTGGACATGCAAATAATACTTTGCATTAAGCTTATTAGCTTGCATGTCCAGATGTTCATTCCATGTGCGAATGAGCATTGTGATCACTATGTATAGTGATTGTTCCTTTTTGGTCAAGCCATGGTTTATTTCTTATTTTCATCTTGCTTGATCGCTTTGTGTTTGCGCCATATGCATTACAAGTTTTCTACATATAATGATCAAATTGTATTGTTGTGTTTCAGGAGATACTTGTTCTTATGGTTCAAGAGCTTCATAGATTCTAGAGTTAGGTATGAGTGAGTTTTCCAACTGTTCCCAACTCACGCGTTAAGTCTAGAGTTTGTTGTAGGGTTTTGTCACGGAATAACCAAAGGGGGAGATTGTAAGATTGAATTTAATGAAACATCTTGTTGGCTTTATTCCGTACCAATTTGCTTATATTTCAGTACTTAGAAACCATGTATTTATGTCAGATTCATGTAAGGATAGTGAGTGAGAGAGTGTGAAGAAATGCTTAAGTTTGTGCATGGATGCAGGGATTCGCGGTTGGGTCTCGCGAGTGACTCGCGACTAGCAAGCCGCCTACTGTAGCATATGAGTGAAGCGTGTGAGAAGATGAACAGTCATGCTAACTAGTGCACTACAGGACAAAAGGTCTATTCTGGCCATTCTGTTATCTTGCGGCTTGAACTCGCGACTTCGTCAAGTTGCGAGGCCAAACCACCAACCAACCCTGTTTGGGAAAAACTAACTCTTTGCATTCCTTTCTCACCCAAGTATAAATACCCCTTAAACCCACAAAATGTAAGAGCTTTTAGAGAGAATTTTGAGTGAGAAACCCTAAAGAAAAACAAGATTGATTCATCCATAATCTTTACATAGAGACTCTTCAAATTCCTCTACTCTCACCCTCTCCATTGTTACATCCTTGAGAGGTTCTTGACCAAATCCTTTTCTCACCATGTCCACGTCTGTGAGAAGGTCTTTTGGTGCTTAGGAAACCAGTTTGGAAGGAACCAATGGTTATTGGTTGATGCTATAGGCTATAGCGAAATCCGGTAAGCTAGAGAAGAAAAAGGTTCGATGTAACCTCATTGGAGTAAGAAGTTTGGAGGGCTTAGGTATACTGGGTAGATTAGGCTTGGAGGGTCTATTACTGTTCATGTATCCCAACTACATTTTTTAGTAGATTATTGACCGCTTAGAGGGCGGCGGAGAGGTTTTACGCCGAGAGCTTTGGTTTCCTCTTCAATAACACATCGCCGTGTTGTCTTTGTGTTTGCATCTCTCTTCCCTTAATCTTCATCATTTAATTTCTGCTGTGGATGTGATTTTAAATTGGTTTAGATTTTTTATCAATTTTGTCATTAGCTTATGTTCATGTTCCACACATTTATTGTTTGATAATAAGCTTGAATTGATATTTTGTAATTTTGGGGTCTAAACGTTCATAGTATTTTCAACGCTATTTGAACTTTCAAATCTAAAATAGCAATCACACACAAGAACACAAATATTTACGTGGAAAACCCTTATCTCTTTGAAGGGAAAAAAATCACGGGACAAACTTCGAAAAATTTCACTATTATCAATCAATTACAATAATTCTTATGTATGTCTCACAGCTAAAGAAAAATTTCTCTTATTTTTCCTTACTTTCACACACACACATGCACACACACACTAGTTATCTCTTTCAAAGGCAGCAACATTTTACTCTCTCCTTCTCGGCTATCTTCTTAAAGGCGGCAACCCTTTGCTCTTTCCTCCTTATCTATCTTCTTGAAGGCAGCAATACCTTGCACTCTCCTTCCTCTTGCGTTCCTCCCATGCAAAAATCTCTTTCCTCTCTCTTGGTTTCACGCTCTATTTTCCCTCTGCTCATAGGGAGAACTCTTGGGCCAAAATTATCAAATTCTTTTTAGCATTGTCTATTTATAAGAGTCTTTTGCTATTCCCTCTAGGACTAGGAATACATTACCTCTTTAACAAGGAATCTATTCCTACTTGGATTAGGAATACATTACATCTTTAACAAGGAATAGATTTCCTTCGCACCAAAGAATAGTCTTTCCTTCTACAACAAGGAAACCTAAATTAATTTTTTATTCTTCAATTAGAAAACCTAATTGACTTTCCAAGTCACAATTGGAATTTAAGGCAATTTCCCAACAATCTCCACCTTGAGTCAAATTCCATCAATTGTCCTCAACTATCTTCTTTCCTCTTGGAATAGCTCCTACCTTAATCAAATAGTCCTCTTTTCCTCTTGGAATAGCTCCACGTTATTCAAAGCAATCTCTTATCTTCCATCTTAATTCACACAAAAAATCATCCACTAAGTCAACCAAGCTTTAATACCATTGTTGGTCTTTTATTTCACAACATTGTGCGCAACTGATCTTGCTAAAGTTAATAAAATAACTCCTAATACTTTTTTATCAAGAAGATTTCATTCTTCATCCTTCGTAGTTTCAAGTTTCGTCCCCAAACGAGCCAGATGCAATTTCTTCCCATAGAGATAATCTTCAATCTACATCCTCCAATACTCAAAGTCTGTTCCATCAAACTTTTCAAATCCTAAAGCCTTACCTTCTTCTCTGGCCATCACTTCTAATCTAACCTTAGCTATGATACCACTGGTTGGGTCCCAAATAATATTATCAACAATATTAGCAATCCAAAAGAGCAATCATACACAAGAACACAAATATTTATGTAGAAAACTCTTTCTCTTTGAAGGGAAATAAACCACGAGACAAATTCCGAATAATTTCACTATTATCAAATCAACTACAATAATTCTTGTATATGTCTCACGGCTAAAGAAAAATCTCTCTTATTTTTCTTTGCTTTCACACACACACACACACACTAATTATCTCTTTCAAAGGCAGTAACGTTTTACTCTCTTCTCCTCGGCTATCTTCTCTATTAGGACATATGTATTTCACTTGTTAAGAACATATGTCATTCTTTTATGTAATTGGCTAATCCTTTGATAAAACACGTTCAACTTGTAATTGGGTAGTTCTAGGTGTTTTTAATACTTCAAGAAACAAGGTTTCAAGATCAAGTGTTGAAGTCATCAAGTTTGTCCAAGAAACAAGCTGAAGAAGTGCACAGTCATTAAATCTCGACACCTTCTCGACACATTCTCGACACCTTCTATCTGACGAGGTTTATGAATTTCAGAATTCTGATTTGATTTTCTTGGGATTCGTGAATGTGTCTTTGGGCTTTCTTTTCTTCTAAGCCTAGACATATAAAAAGATTGTTTTAAGAGCCGTCATAGTGTTCACAAGTTGCACAAGCATTGAGCAAACTCTGTTCAAGAAAATTGTGACCGGAGACAAAGTTTTGACCTAGTTCATCACTATTGAAGAAGTTGTTGTGTATTTGCACCAAAGGGTTTTGTGACCAAGCATCTTCTTGATCTTCATCGTTGGGATGAACTGAAGAACTTTGCAACCAATAAACTTTCTCTAGTTTATGATTGAAGTCGCGTACTGGGATCCACGCAATTGGTTAGTCATGTACTTGGGAGCCATGCATCAAAAGGGGAAACTGTCACTACAGAACAAGTCCAATTAGGTATTGGGGTAAGGGTTCAACTGTAGGTTGGTATGGTACTTGGGATTCCTTTACTTGTAACCGCTTGTTATGATAATAGTGGAGTTTCGAGAGTAGTGACTTGAAAATCACCCGGTGGGGTTTTTGCCGTCAGGTTTTTTCCATTCGTAAACAAATCACCGTGTTATTTATTTTCCACTACATAACTAGTTTATTGGTGATTTGTTTGTGCTACCACGTGTTTGTATGTTAAATTGATTAATTAATAACTTGGCTAATTAATTAATTTAATCACAAGGGGTCAATACGTTTTGGCCTATCGAGTGGTATCAGAGTAGGCACACTCTGATTAGGTTTAATCTTTGTTGTGTTAATCCATTGACCCCTGTTTGTCATGCATAGAGGACAGTAATTAATTATACCTCCTTTATTTGATAGTACTAACTATGTATATTGAAAAGTACATATGAGAGCTTTCTTGCAGTCTTTAGATGAAAAGATGTGGCAAGATGTGGAGATTGGTTGGACCAATCCAAAAGAAGCACCAGCCGATTGGGATGAAGCCAAGATCAAGGCAGCAAACTTCAACAGAAGAGCATTGAATGCCTTATTTAGTGCAGTCACCAATTAGGAATTTAAGAAGATATCCTCCACAAAGACTGCAAAGGAAGCATGGACCATCCTCCAGATAACTTATGAAGGTACAAAGGCTATCAAGGATTCAAAGTTTCAAAGACTCACTAGAAGTTTTGAAGAAATAAAGATGGAGGATGAGTCGTTCGATGATTTCTATGCTAAGCTCAAGGACATAGTGAACTCAGCCTTCAATCTTGGGGAAACCATTCCTAAACTCAAGATTGTGAGGAAAGTGCTTAGATCTCTACCCGAGAGATTCCATGCAAAGATTACGGCAATAGAGGAATCAAAAGATATTGACAAGATTCCTTTGACTGAGCTGGTTGGAAACTTACAAACCTACGAGCTAGGATTATCTAGGATTGGCAAGTCGGGTAAAGGCAAGAGCATGACTTTAAAGGCAAAAAGTAATGACAAAGATGAGTCTTCTGATGATGAAGATTCCAAGATAAAGTCCTACATTACAAGGCAGATTAAGAAGTTTATGAAGAATGCTAATGGGAGGAGCTTCGATAAGGACCGCAGACAATCCAGTTCTTTTCAGTCTAAGGGCCAAGACAAAGGGAAAAAGGATGTCGATCAGTACACTGTTCCTGAAGGACCAACGTGTTTTGGACATCATGGATTCATTACAATCCAGTTCTTTTCAGTCTAAGGGCCAAGACAAAGGGAAAAAGGATGGCGATCAGTACACTGTTTCTGCAGGACTTGGACATCGTGGATTCGTTCACATGAAGCAAGAATGCCCCACATATCTTAAGAGCATTGGAAGAGTAAGGCACTTGCTGCAACCTTGAGTGACACTGAGCCTAAGGATGATTTCGACGATAAAGATGACAGAATTTTGAATGCCTTCACTGCCATAGTCAATCCTACTGAAGGGATTATTGAAGACGCGGAAGAAGAAGAAGAATTGGTGGATTATAAGTGTAAGAAGATAGATGATCAAGATGATATCCATACCACCTATGAGAAACTTTACAAGCCCTCTGAGAAGCATGAGAAACTGTATAGGCTGGCCAACAAGAAGCTCAGTGATGTGGAACTTGATCGTGAAGAGCTTTCCATAAAGTTTGATGAAGCTAATCAAACAATTGGTGCACTGAGGTTTGAGAACAATTTCTTGGCTATGAAGACCAAGAAGCTTGAAGCGGAGCTGTTTCAAGTCAGAGCTTAATTGGAGAGGACTTCAAGTGCAAAGCTTGATGAGATGCTCAGCATTCAGAAATCTGCTTCGGATCGAACAGGTTTAGGGTATGGTTTTCTTCCTCTAATATTGGTTGTTTTTGTTCTTCCTGCTAATAATACTGAAATTGAGAACACTGATATTAAAACTAAATTAGCTAGTGAGAACCTAGACAAGGGTAAATCTATCTTAGGAGCCCCCCTAAGTAGGATAAGAAAGATGTTAAAAATCCTAAGGCTAAAAAGGCTAACTCTCAAAAGCCTAAACAGAAGAAGCAGCATCTCTGTCATCGTTGTAGAGTTATCGATCATACTCGACCAATTTGCTATAAGTGGTTAGCCACTCAATAGAGCAACGACATGATAGCATCAAGAAGCCAGAATCAACTTCAATCCTCTCTTACTCCTCTTGGTGATCTTCTCAAATCCCTCATGTTCCTTTCGAACTTGAACAGTTTCATTTCTTCCCCTCACTACCGGTTTAAGGGTTTAATCAAAGGAAATGGTCTTCTAAGGTGTGGAAGAAAGAGGATCCTAAGTGATTTTATCACTTTTTTCTATCTTCTTGTTTTTGTTTATTGCATTACTTGTGTCTTTTGCATTTTTTTTTTTAGTCAATCTAGTTTTATGCTTTGCTTTGTTTAACATGTTTTTGTTTGTTTGTTTTTAGTTTAGTTTTTAGTTTAGTTTTTTTTTTTTTGAAATAAAAATAATAAAAAATATTGAAAAATTAGAAAAATACAAAAACAGTGTGTGTTTTATGTACATTGGTACTTATGTGCCTTAGATGGCCATTGAAATAAAGTTTTCTAAATTTTGTATCATTTCTAGATTAGATGAGCATCTCTATGCACAACTAAGTAAGTGAGCTTTGTGGCTCTTGTTTGTGATGAGTAAAATTAAGTTATCACTTGAACTTAACACTCGTATCACTCTTTTTGACGGGAAAGACTAGAAAATTCTAAGAGAAAGACATAAATAACCATCCCACCAATGTTGCCTGCCAATCATAATATGACACCTGTATGCTTCGGCATAACAAAAGTGCAATGTCAAATACTTAACATCTTGGGTATTTCTTTTCTCTCTCTTATATGCCCATGCATGATATGCTAAATAAAAGAAAATATACAAAGAAAATAAAAAGTAAAACGATCAAAAAAAAATTTAAATATGATTGCAAATGTGTATTCTAGGAGATATGGGAGTTATAGGATGTACCTCGAAGATGACAGTCCCCATCAAATAGTTATGATTATGTGTGAGTTAAAGTGATCTTCTCATATCTCAAATCGTCGTAACTAGTTGACACTTATGCAATCTTGTGATGTTTTTCACACACAACACGCAATATTCTTTGCTACTCTTGATACATGTGCAGGTACAATGTGATTTAGCTATCACAAGGTTATACATGTGCTAATGTATGCTCACTAAACTGTCTTGACTTATTTTTGAAATATAAAATTAGTTAAATGTGTTTAGTGTGTGTGTGTGTGTGTGTGTGTGTGTGTGTTTCTGAGGATCCATGTGCTTAAAATTTTTGTGGAGAAATTTTTTTAAGAGCTTAATATGTTGATTGGATTACTGGTTGAGTTGCATGTTGGATTGCATACACGTCTGTGTTTTTGACTTCTCAAAAAACTGTTTTTAAAAGCAAGCTCGACACCTCCTCGATACCTAGCTATCTGTCGAGTTTCTTAAGCTTTTTCTTATAGCAATCTCGACACCTTCTCGACACCTGGTGGATCGATCAAGCTTCTCTTCTTGTGTCTGATGTTTTGTTCCTAAACACCTGCATCTGTCGAAGGCTATTTTTCACGACACCTACCTCAATGTCTCGACACCTCTAGACACCTCATCTGTTGAGATTTACTGAGGCTCTTTTTAAACACCTCGTGCAATCTGCCTCTCATTTCTGTCGATCTCCTTCTTGATAGCTCTCTCTTTTCTCTCCCAAACACTCTCATCTCACTCCAATCTTGCTCCTCAAGGTTTCTTTAAGCTTTTTCAAGATTTTCTACACTTGGTAAGCTTTTAATCTCTCATTCTTCATGCATTTCATGTTTGATACCTAGGTTTTGGGGTTTTTCGAAATTGATGAGTTGTTGAAATTTTGGGATAGGTTTTCACTTAAATAAGTTTAAAACTTCATGCATTGCATCAGATATGCATTATAACAGTATTTTCATGCATTTAGATGTGTGCAATCTGTTTCTGTGCTGGTAGGATTGGATTGGGATGAGCCCATGATGCAATTTCTTTTGCATGACACATGTTCACACATTTCCCATGCATACGTACTCTCTTTTCAATATATTTGCTATATTTGAATTGCTTGGGACTTTTCTGATTGTCTTTCTTTCTCTCTCTTTCATTCTGTTTACGTTAGTTGTGTCTATGGCACCTAAATGTAAGTCTGCTCCGTCCCAGAACCCTCTGCGTTCTAGGACATCTTCATCTTCTGATCCTACTTCTTTTAACATTCAGTTCTGTGATGAGGATGCTCGTAAGGCTTTCTCGGAGAACTTCTCTAGATTAGGTGTTCATTTGGAATGCCAAGTCATTTTGGCAAACTTCACCGACACTGACCTTCCCTCTGTCATTCACAATTGGGGATGGGAGTCACCGTGTGACACCCCGGTCACTTGTCCTCTCGTTCTTATTCAGGATTTTTACTCCAACATGCATGAGATTGATCATTCAGTACCTCTTTTCTTCACTCGCGTTCGATGTATACGCATTCCTATCACACCGCAACTTATTGTGGATGTGCTTCGGGTTCCTAGGATAGAGTTTCCTAACTATCCTAGTTGTAAGTGTCTGGGGACTGTGTCCAAAGATAAGCTCATGGCTGCTTTTTATGAGCGCCCTGCTGACTGGGGTGAGCATCGGTATACATTATGTAAGCCTTTTGTTAAAGGCCTTCGCTTCATAAACGTGGTGATAACTTTTGTACTCCATCCATTCTCTCACTACAACTCCATCACAGAGCCTCGTGCTCGGTTTTTGTTGTCTTTTCTTGAGCATCTTACCATAGACTTCCCTTCTCATTTCATTCTCTCTATTATAGATGTTCATTTAGATTCTGTGACCCGTGATAAGCTCATCTTTCCTTTTGCTATCACGAGGATCTTAAGCCATTTTTCTGTCCCTTTTCCTGTGTCTGACCACTTTATACACATTTGTGCCATAGACGCCGCTACCGTAAAACGTAATGCAGCGTAGTTTAGGTCGCAACAGCAGGATTCTACTCCTCCCTCCCGTCCAGCTTCATCTCGTTCAGCTCCATCCACATCCTCTCCCTCCACTTCCATGGGCGATGTATCACTTAGAGACATCATGGCGTAGCTGCAACGCATGGATGCTCGCCTTGACACACTCTCTACTAAGTTGTATCAGGTGAACGTTCATGTCAATCGTATTGCATGACGGCAGGCGACTATGGGTGGCTTTGCTCCTGAGGCTTCTCCTCCACCACCTCCTCTAGTGGCTTCTGATTTCGATGCTGAGGATGATGATAATGATAGTGATGACGATGACGTTTCAGATGATGATGGCGGTGCTAGCTCTACTGATGAGATGTCTACTTAGCACTCTTATCTTTTGTCACTCGTGACAAAAAGGGGGAGTAGTTTTGGGATATGAAAGTAGTCATCTTAAGGGGAGAGTTAGTATAGGACATTTTTTTCTTAGGGAGAGTGTTGATACTTGAGGGATGTATTGAGGATATGATGTATCTTTTTCTTTTCTACCTTATTAGATACATTGTTCTTGTACTTTAGGTCTTGTGACTAGGTTTTACATACATTGTGGATGTATGTTTCTTTCACCTACCTCTACATGTGTTGTTTCTTTTCTATCTTTATACACATGTTTCTTATTACTTGTATGCAATCTATTATTTCTAGTTCACACTAAGATGCCTTGATGAGTTCTGTTTAAAGTGTTTCAGAAATACAGGTTGTTAAAGTCTACTTACCATAAACTCTCTCCTTGCAAAGTTTTTCAAGAGTTTGTGTTAAGATAGATTTTTATTGTATTCAACAAGTGAATATGAGTTGAGTGATTTATGACTTCTCTCATATGTACATTTGTTTGTTGTAGTTTTGTCACGAATTGCCAAAAGGGGAGATTGTTAGGACATATGTGTTTCACTTGTTAAGAACATATGTCATTCTTTTACGTAATTGGCTAATCCTTTGACAAAACGCACTCAACTTGTAATTGAGTAGTTCTAGGTGTTTTTAATACTTCAAGAAATAAGGTTTCAAGATCAAGTGTTGAAGTCATCAAGTCTGTCCAAGAAACAAGCTGAAGAAGTGCACAGTCATTAAATCTCGACACCTTTTATCTGTTGAGGTTTATGAATTTCAGAATTCTGATATAGTTTTCTTGGGATTCGTGAATGTATTTTTGGGCTTTCTTTTCTTCTAACTCTGGACATATAAAATGATTGTTTTAAGAGCTGTCATAGTGTTTACAAGTTTCACAAGCATTGAGCAAACTCTGCTCAAGCAAATTGTGACCGGAGACAAAGTTTGTGACCAAGCATTTTCTTGATCTTCATCGTTGGGATGAACTGAAGAACTTTACAACCAACAAACATTTTCTAGTTTGTGATTGAAGTCGCGTACTGTGATCCAAGCAATTGGTTAGTCACGTACTTGGGAGTCGTGCATCAAAAGGGGAAACTGTCACTACAGAACAAGTCCAATTGGGTATTGGGGTAAGGGTTCAACTGTAGGTTGGTAAGGTCTTAGGATTCCTTTACTTATAGCTGCTAGTTGTGATAATAGTAGAGTTTCGGGAGTAGTGACCTGAAAATCACCCGGTGGGATTTTTGTTGTCAAGTTTTCCTCATTCGTAAACAAATCACCGTGTTATTTATTTTCTGTTGCATAATTAGTTTATTGGTGATTTGTTTGTGCTACCACACGTTTGTATGTTAAATTGATTAATTAATAACTTGGCTAATTAATTAATTTAATCACAAGGGGTCAATATGTTTTGGCCTATCATTCTCGAAGGTGGCAACCCTTTACTCTCTCCTCTTTAGCTATCTTCTTGAAGGCGGCAATACCTTGCACACTCCTTCCTCTTGCATTCCTCCCAAGCGAAAATCTATTTTCTCTCTTTTGGTTTCACGCTTTATTTTCTCTCTCCCCATAGGGAGAACCCTTGGGCCAAAACCATCAAATTCTCTGTAGCATTGTCTATTTATAAGACTCTTTTTCTATTCTCTCTTGGACTAAGAATATATTACCTCTGTAATAAGGAATCTATTTCCTCTTGGATTAAGAATACATTACCTCTTTAACAAGGAATAGACTTCCTTCACACCAAGAAATAGTCTTTCCTTCTACAAGAAAAAAACCCAAATTAATTTTTCCTTCTTCAACTAGAAAACCTAATTACCTTTCCAAGTCACAATTGGAATTTGAGGCAATTTCCCAACACTCCTCACATCCTTCTCTTCTAACCCCCAAATAAATTATGGGTTTTACAATTTCTCCAATGGAGTATACCTTGACCAAGTCAATGCTATTGCACTTTGTAGAGGAGATGTAGAACTAAACTACTGCCATAGTTGTGTCAATTACTCTACTCACAAGCTCTTCCAAATTTGTCCCAATCTAAAGGAGGCAATCGGATGGTACGACAATTGTAGCCTTTGATATTCAAATAACTCCATATTTGGCACCATGATGATCGACCCAATGAAAATTCTTTTCAATTCTCTTACCGTGTGGAAAGTCAGTGGATTTGATCAGGTTCAAAGAACCATGATGGCTAGCCTAATAAGCCAAGCTGCATCAGGTGATTCTCTAAGAAAGTTTGCGGCAGGTAATATGAGCGCTCCAGACAATGAAACTATGTACGCACTTGTGCAGTGTACACCTGATTTGGACGAGCTGGATTGCACCAAGTGCCTACGCCAGGCAGCGGGGGCTTTTGCTTCGTGCTGTAGTAGAAAGTGGGGAGGGCGAGTTCTAACACCCAGCTGTACTTTGAGGTATGAGACCTACAGTTTCTGTAACCCTACAGCTGATACACTAGTGGTTCCAGCACCACCACCACCGTCAACGCCACCAGTTTTATATCCTCCTCTGCCAGCAAGAGATATGGTATCTGTACTTGGTGCCTTGCAAGATAAGATAGATAGCAGGCTAAGCTTGTGCCTTATAAGATTTTTGTGTAAATGTGTTTACAAAGAGATTATTAATCAAGCACTACTAACGTGTTCAATTTTTTTCACTTAGAATATGATTTTAGGCGAATCATTTCCATTTATGATTAATTACTAATTCTTCTAAAAGCTTAAACTATTAGAAATAGTAAATTTAATTATTTAACTCTAATTCTAAAAATATGTGACACTTTGTGTTTCGTTTTGTGGAGAAGTGGTGCTGATGGGTGCCGAGGGTTCATTTTGAATTTAACTTGCACAAGATCCACAATCAATTTCTTGGAGACAACTATTCTTACGTGATGTGACTTACATGGCTAATGTTAAAAATAAAAAAAAAAAAAAAAAAAAAAAAACTGTTCTTTATAGAATCTCAGTGTTTCTCTATAATTTTCTTCAATAATAATATATATACTAAAATATAAAACTAAATTATAATGAAAAATGAAACTAGCATCAATTAAATATTAACAAAATAAAAGATACAATATACAAGTAACCATTTTAAAAATATTTCAACTTTATCATTTATTATATATCAGAATTGAACTCAATGTTCTTTTGTATTATTCATCAACTATGATTAATTTTCTACTAAATTTAACCATAATTTCCTTTTTTATGTAAAAAATAAAGAGTATATTATAGTATTTAAGATTCAAAATTCTCGTTCCATGGTTATAATAAATACCAAAAGAATAAGTACAAGTACAAACATTTCATAAATAAATTGGTAGGCTATTGATCTATATTAGCAATTGGCACAATTCTAAAAAGTCCAACAGTTTTTTCAAAATCCAAATGTAGAACTATATTATTATGCTAATAAATGTGAACTTCTATTTTCAACAAGAGTTTTTCATGATTTGTGATTTTTTGTGGAAAAAACTTGTTTAATGACAAAAATATCATCAATTCTACAAAGTTTCACATATCTCTTGAAGATCTTGAATTGAGTGAAGAATAAACAACTAAATTCTGAAGTTCCAACTTTTAGTTTTAGGTCCCAAATAAGGGAGAAAATTGGCATTTGTCTTTTTTGCACAAAAAATCCAATATTTTGCCCCATTTTCCAAACTAATTAGGGAAATGCCCCTATTTTGAAACTAGATTTTCTCAAATCGAGTTTCAATGTAAATCTCGATTTGTAGAAAATCGAGTATGGTGCGATCAAACTTAAGAAAAAAATAATAATTAAAAAAAAAAACTTGCATGGAACTCGACTTCATGGAGCTCGAGTTCCATTTAAAACGCCACTATAGGGCTCCCTAAACGTAGCTATAGGTATTGGTGATAAAACTTAAATAAATAAAAATAAATAAATAAATAAAAACTTGCATGGAACTCGAGTTCATGGAGCTCAAGTTCCATTTAAAACGCCACACTGGGCTACCTAAACGCAACTATATGTTTGGGCGATCAAAACTTAAGAGAAAAAAAAAAAAAAAATTGCATGGAACTCGAGTTCCAGAATTTTTTTTTTTTTTTTTTAATTTTCAGTTTGTTATAACTCGATTGTCTAAAAATCGAGTTTCAAAACAGGAGCATTTCCCTAATTAGTTTGAAAAATGGGGCAAAATGCTAATTTTTTTTTTTTTTTAAAAGGGCAAAAGCCCATTTTCTCCCCCAAATAAGTGAACCTCGTATGAAACACATAGTTATAATGTATATGTCACTAGTTTTTTTTGTTNATCTCAGTGTTTCTCTATAATTTTCTGTACACAAAGAGGTGTTGCACAAGAATTCTTGTACCTCGATACTACTTTTGACCTTTGAGGATCCCGAATAAAATCTAGGACAACTAAGGTTCCTTTATTTTAGTAACAGTCAAGAACTAACCATGATACCAATGTGCGTGTGATACACTAACAACTAAGATATATATGAGAAAAGATAGCATAGGAAAAGTCAAATAATTAACCCATGATCTTCTTTTCTAGAATCCCAAACTTTTTGATATCACTATCAGATTTATGGTATTTGCATCAGTTTTGAACACTACAGCACATTGCATTTTATAAAGTGGTATTTGCACCAGAAAGATAGTGGTGTTTGATGCTTTCCCGTAGCATATGCTTTTTACAACACCGATCTCTATTCCCTTGTTACACAACAAGTTCAGCACTTATTAAACATTTGTTTTTAAACAAAAACAATTCTGGATTTTGCAGAAAAGGCAAGTAATTCAGTCCATACTGTCGTCATCATTGTTGTTCCAGTAGTTATTGTTATGAAACTTGTCATAAGCATTTGCATCTTTTTAAGAGTGAGGAAGCCGAGGGAAAAAGTTGAAGGTAATTTCTTGCATTTTACAAGTTTATTGTCCCATGATATGATGATGGACTTGCATAATAGAGGTTCATGTGCCTTTCCTAAGTACCAGTAATGGCTGAATTATATAGGTTTATGCACTTGCCTTTTGGATTCTTGTAGGGTCATGATCGTTGAGATTAAATTTGATTTCACATAAATTTTGCAGGCAACTTGAGTTTATTTTTAGGTCTGTCCAGCAATAGCTAATACATAAACAAATATAAGTATTAGACCACATAATTGCTTTGCAATAGTGTTGGGAGCACTGTTGCATGTGCATGGAACAGTTCTGCCAAGTATCTAACTTCAGGCAATTTATTTGCACCATATACTATTCAATTTTATGGTCCTAATACAACACAATGAACGCATTTTTGATCATTCAATAATAATATATATACTAAAATATAAAACTAAATTAATAATGAAAAATGAAACTAGCATCAATTAAATATTAACAAAATAAAAGATACAATATACAAGTAACCATTTTAAAAATATTTCAACTTTATCATTTATTATATATCAGAATTGAACTCAATGTTCTTTTGTATTATTCATCAACTATGATTAATTTTCTACTAAATTTAACCATAATTTCCTTTTTTATGTAAAAAATAAAGAGTTTTTTTTTTTTTTTTTAGTTGAGATTTTCTATATAGGGTTTGTTTTTTTTTTTGTTACCTAACAAATGGTTTTAATTTTTATTTTGATCAAAAGTTGGAAATACGAACTAATTGATCACTTTAAATTTTATATTTTTGAGAGATTGTTATTATATATTTAAAAAAAAGTTCTTAAGGCTAGGGAACCATGGCCCCACCATCACGTTGTGGTTCACTTTTTTGTGTTACTATATGTTTTTAGACCCCTTAAAACACAAGTTGTTTAACCTAGTAATTTAGCCAAGTGAATACTTAGATAAATTATTCAAATCTAGGTTAACACAATCAAATCATATCATGTAAGTAATGCAGAAATATAAAGAACACACGATATGATAACCCAGAAAAACCAAACTAGTAAAAAACTTGGAGAGGATTTAATCTAACTATTCTAAGGTAAAACATATCCACTATGAAAGAATTGAAATTTTTACAATAGAACTTAGACCACTAACATCCTATTGTTACCTCGTGTAGAAAACTTACTACTATGACCACATGACAGCTCCGAGTCTACAAACTACTTCTTTCCTTGATCCACTGCAACCACAAGTACTCCCACTTGTGACTTTGAGACTCCACTCAAAGGTTTCAGATCTTCTTTAAATTCTTTATGCAGCAACTGAAGCAATCACCAAGTTCTTGACATGAATCTTGATAACCCTAAGTGCATATGAAGGTAAACACCTCTAGATCTCACAAGAGATTCAACACATAGCACATCAACAACCTCTAAAACGTAGCCAGGGTTTTTCTTTTTATAATTGGAGTAAAATATAAAACCCTACACGTCAAACTAGGCTTAGGCTGAGTTGGAAATTTTGCTGAAAAAATAATCTACACGAGGTTCAATCGATTAAGCCAAATTTTCAATTAATCGAGCCTTGCAGATTTAGACGAATAAATTCTACAATCACTCGATTCCAACTTTACAAATAAACACACTTTGAGCTACCTAAATCTAGACTCTAAGTTTTGATCATGGTTTGCCAACACATTACCCATTGAAGTTCTAATACATTTAGTTCCTAAAGTCTTAGAACCTAACAAACACCCACTTTGGCAATCTGTGACAAAACACATCACAAAACTGAAATGCTCAAAATTTCAAACAGCCCATTAAAAATTAAAATGCCCAAAAATAATTCAACCTAACAACTATCTATCAGTTGCTAGTGTAGACAGCAGGATGACTGAATATGGGAAAATACAAGTAAACGCATGAGTGGAAATTACAAGTAAAAACAAAATAAATTCTAAATTTCACAAAACATAAAATAAAAGACATATACCATGAATAACCTCATAATATAAATAAATAACCAATGTATCACATGTGAAACAAGAAACAATAAAAGAAACATAAAACATAGTGTCTCCCCCTAACATATACAACCCATAAAACTGAAATGCATCACCAAAAAAACTTCATAAGCCAAAATAAAATGAAATACATCAAGAAGCTCCTAGATACAATCAATGTACCCGAAAACAAAAAAAAAAACTCCCCTTATCTCCATACATAATATGTACTCCCTCTTTTTGTGACGAATTGTCAAAGGGCAATCAAGGCTCATCATCAAAAGGAGGTGGTGGAGGAGACCGCTGAGCACTCACCAAATCAGCACGTAAAGCCTAAAGTGCCACACTCACCAAATCAACACTCACCAAATCCACCAAAATCTGTCCATGCACCGCCTGAACAGTCATGACAATGCCCAGCATACTCCGTAGAGAAGAATTGCTCAAAGAAGAAGGTGGAGGATCAACCGCGCCGATGGGATTGACAAACTCCTCAGCAAAAGGATCACCAGATGGAGGAGGCCGAGATGCATCACCTGTGGAAGACTCAACTCTAGGGCATTTAAAGCTAGCTTTCATCAAAGCTACTCTTTGCCTAAGAAAGGTGGCACCTATGGGAGCAATGATATGGGTAGGCTTGGATGCAGGAAAATCCTCTAAACCCAAATCTAGCAAAATCCTTTGAATGAAAACCGGCTAGAAAAGACCATTCCCTTTTGAACTACTCCTATGAACCTCAATAAGTAATCAAATGAAAAGAGTAGGAAACTCATAGGAGCATTGGTGACAAGAGCATACAAAAATGCACATCTCTCAATAGGAATGGTGTGCAAGTGAGAGAAATTCCAAATAGAATGACAAGAAATTCGGAAAAACAAATAGTTAAGCTCAGTAAGCTCATGAAAAGTGACATGAGGATCAATACCCCACTGAATGGAAGTACCAGTGATATAAGTCATAATGTCATCGACAGGAGGGACCTTGGTGTAAGGATAGATAGGCTGCTATACCAAAGGTACATGAAGAGCAGAGGCCACTACCTCAAGAGTAATGACATGCTTTTCACTCCTTATCCAACTCGTTACATACTAGACATTGAAATCATCGAAGTGGATAGAGAGGTTCGAGTAGAACTCTCTAATCAAAACAATCAAAGGAGGATGATCTACATCTAAAAGAGGCAACCAACCTCTACGATCAAAACTCCTACGTATCTCCGGATCAACCTCATCTAGAATCACTTTACGCACAACCCACACCTTTCTATAAACATTCAGATTCTCATAGGTTTCTTGATTTTTCGGGGTTAGAAACCTATCAATCTGGAAACTAGGGGTAAAGGGGGTCATGGATTTTTTCGCTCTATTCTTTATAACCATGATGCTAAGAGTTGGAAAGAAAAGATAGAAAAATAAAATAAAATAAAAAAAGAACCAAGGACAGACTGCATTAGAGTGGGTTAGAGCACAAAAGTCTCAATAAATAACAATCTATATGATGCATGTAATGAATGCACATATGATGCATGCTCTAATGCATTGAGATTTGTTCAATTTTACTTCATAAACCATCAATTGACTTGAACATATAGTTTTAGACGAAAAACCCCAAATTTTGAAAAACTCAATTTCAAATATCACAACAAATTGATCAATTTATCATTACACTAGTTAGATAACATCATCTAATGACATAATCAACCAATAACACTAGTCAATTTCATCAATTTTAGCCCAATTGAACAAAATCCCCAATTTCTTAAAGTTTCAAGCCCAAGAAATTTCAAATTTTCCCAAATCACAAAATTAATCAAATTAATGCATGGAAAACATGTTAAAAACAACTGATTTGAACAAAAACTCATTAAACAAAATTGATTAAAAAAAACTAATTTGAACAAAAATCCCAAAATCCCTAGGTTCGAAATTTTCAATAAAAATGCATGAAAATGCATGAATCATGTAATTTTATTTTTTTTAAAAATAAAGGGTAAAAGAGATTTACTACTGCTAGAGGACAAAAACCTAGGAGAGATTAGTGGAAGAAAACGACAAATTTGGTTTAGATTGGATCGGTTGAAGAGGAATAGTGTAAAAGCTTTTGGAAAAATTTGAAAAGTGTGAAGAACACGTAAGAAAAGCTTCTTTAAAACACTTTTAGATCGAATTTCGATCGGTTGAAAATAAGCTTTGATCGATTTAGCATCAATCGAGCATCGATTGAGGTGGGTAGATAAGAACCAAAATTTTTATCGCAATTTCAATCGATCGAGAAGCAACTTCAATTAATCGAAAAACAAGGAATATATTTTGCATTAAAAACAAGGAATATATAATCTTGGATGGCCAAAACGAATTCACACACAATATCATGTACTAAGTTTAGCAAAGAATAACTTATGAAGTGTGTGCAACTAGTAAAAGTATGAAATACATGTGAGGTGATAAGTAGATAGTAATCAATCAAAATTTCTACATTATTCATCACATAAATTTGAAAGTGACTATCACCTAAAGAGTTATGTCATATAACTCTCACATCTCCTTGGAAACAAGCTTGCAATCATGTAAGTTTCTTGTTTTGCCTTATAATGTACACACCAATTTTATTTCAATGTGAAAATATTTGATTAGCCAGATAATGTACACACCAATTTTTTTTCATTGTGAATTTATTATAGCTCAATAATGTACACACCAATTTTAGCATTAATCTAAGGCTACACCTTATGTTCTTTTTGTGCATGTGCTACACTTTCTCAAGTACAAAATCTTATGATATGTACTAAGGTGTTCATGATTGACTAGTAAACAATGGTGAGATAGTTATTTATGCCTTTCTCTTAGGATTTTTTAATCCTTACAATCAAAAGCATGTGACTTCAAAATCAAGATCTAGTGATCAAAAATTATAAACAACTCCCACGCAACATGCACTACATAGCCAAAACTAGCAAAGCGCAGTAAAATAAGTTCATCCAAGCTAAACAAGGTACACAAAAATGTTGTGTAAAGATAAGATGGCCAGCCTTGATTACAAGTCCAAGAGAAATAATGCAAAACACATTTTCCTTCCTTTCCCTTTCTATTTTTATTTTTTATTTTTTATTTTTTATTTTTTATTTTTTATTTTATTTTTTATTTTTAAAAGGAATAACAAAAACAACCTATCATGAAATGCATAAATGTTATACAATTCATGTACATTTTTAGACCCCTTAAACACAAGTTGTTTAACCTAATATTAAGCCAAGTTGATTAACAAGTTCATTAATAAGATCTAGGTTAAACACATTCAAATCATATCATGTGAATAGTGCGGAAAAGTAAATAACACTACGATATGATAACCTAGGAAAACCAAATCGGTAAACCTGGGGAGGATTTAACCTAGCTATCCTCAAAGTAAAACAGATCCACTATGAAAGAAATGAAGTTTGTACAATAAGACTTAGACCACTAACATCCTATTGCTAGCTCATGTAGAAAACTTAATACCACAACCACGTGACAGCTTCGAGTCCACGGACAACTTTTTTCTCTGATCCACAGCATCCACAAGTTCTCCTACTAATGTTTTTCTTTAAGCTCTTTAAACAGTAACCGAAGAGATCACCAAGTTCTTGACATCAATCTTGATCTTGATAACCTTAAGTGTGTATGAAGGTAAACACCTCTAGATCTCATAGAAGATTCACACACATAGCATATCAACAACCATTAAAACGTGGTTAGGGTTTTTCTTTTTATACTTGAAGCAAAACATAAAACCCTACACGTCATATGAGCTTGGGCTGAGTTGAAATTCTGCAGAAAAAACAATCTGCATGAGATTCAATCGATCGAGTCTAATTTTCGATCGATCGAGCCTTGCAAATTTAGTCCAATAAATTCTACAATCACTCGATTCCAACTTTACACATAAACACACTTTGAGCAACCTAAATCTAGACTCTAGGTTTTTATCATGGTTTGTCAACACATTACACATTGAAGTTCTAATACATTTAGTTCCTAAAGTCTTAGAACCTAACAATGCAAATCCGAAAAAAAAAAATCAAAAATCAAAATAAAACAAAACAGCAAAAGGAGAATGGTCATAAAGAATATTAAGATAAACCACAAGGACCATGTCAAAAAGACTCAATTAGATTGAGCCTTTTGCATCCAAAACCTTTTAGATGCAACTCTTGCATTGAAGTGATTATTCATATTAGAATGATGAGCAACTCTAGGATTGGTATAAAGGTTTAACGCGTTTACAACTCACCAATAAGTACCATAGGATCTTGTGCTTGAGGCACAGGTACTTTTGGCTTATTTACTTGCTTTGCAGCTTGCAAATTAAAATAGTTTGGATGAATATGCCCAGTTTTTCCACAAAAATAACAAACCCATAAAGGTCTATCATGCAACTTATCCTTAGATAGAAGAGGGTTCTTAGGCTCAAATTCTTTAAAATCAACCCTAATCTTCCTAGGAGGTGGTGTAACTTCTACTGGTTTAACAATCTCACTTTTGGGGGGCTTAGAGGAAGAAACAAAATTTTTGGAATAAGTTTCAAACACAGAGATGCTATCTTCAAAACCTATACTAGTTTTGTCTAAGGGAGACTTCTGAATACTCAACATGTGATCAAGTTTGGAACTAGTAGACCTATTTGTTTGTTCTCTAGCCATAGATAATTCTAGTTCCAAATTCTTAACTTTATCAAGCAACAACATGTTTTCAGTCTTCACCTTATTAATCAATTCATTAGCATTAAACAATTTCAATAGCAAATTTTTCTTATCAAGTTCAAGAGAAGCAATTTTCTTTAAACCTAAGTCAATATTCATAGCATCCTTTGTAGCAACCTTGCAAAGCTTATTATAGGCTTCTTGTAAATCAGCATTCTCAGAGAGTTTCCCATCAGAAGGGTTCTCATCAACCATAACACTTTCATCAACTATAACAGTAGCTATGAAAGCAATGAAGTTTCCATCCTCATCACTACCAGACTCATGATTAGAAACTTCATCGTCACTAAGAGTTACAGCCATAACTTTACTCTTTGATCTCATGAATGTAGGACATTCTGATTTCACATGACCATACCCTTGACAACTAAAGCATTGTTGACCCAAGGAATTATTAGAGGTTTGACCTACTTTTTCTTCAGATTTATTAGTATTATTCACTTTAGTGGGTTCATTCCTCTTAAAATTCCTAGGTTCAACATTATTTTTACCTCTTGCCCTTCTGTTGTTGTTCTTAAGAAAGTTTCTAAAGTTCTTAGCAAGATATGCAATCTCTGTAGAAGAGAGTTCATCATCAAGAACTATTGATTTGGATTTGTTTGTCTTAGATAGGTCTAGCTCATAGGACTAAAAAGATCCTACAAGCTCATCAACAAGGATGGAGTCCACATCCTTGTTTTGAGTAATGGCAGTTACTTTAAGTCTAAAATCCTCAGTCAAGGATCTAAGTATCTTCCTAACAATCTTAGATTGATCATAAATTTCACCCAAGTTATAAGCAGAGTTAACAATATCATTCAGTTTAGCATAGAATTCATTAAAGTATTCATCATCAGACATTCTAATACTTTCAAATCTAGTAGTTAACTGCTGCATTTTGTTAATCTTAACTGCCTTTGTGCTTTCATGCACAGTTTGGAGAATATTCCATGCAATATGAGCAACCTCAACATTAGAAATTCTTTTGAATTTCTCCATAGAAACAGCATTAAAAATAGCATTCATGGTGTTACTATTAAAAGTACTTGCATCTTTCTAAGAAGTTGACCACTCATTTACTGGAGTAGTTAGTTTCTCCCATCTGTATTCAACAAAATTCTAAACTCTCTCATCAATAGATTTTAGGAATGCTTTCATCCTTACTTTCCAGTAGGCATAGTTGTTCCCATCAAAGTGAGGTGGGATCATAAGAGAGTGACCGTGTTCCATAACAAAAAGGGTCAAGGATGAACTCTTAGATCAAAAGATCTAAATACAATAGCTAACTTGCTCTAATACCACTTGTACGTTTTTAGACCCCTTAAAATACAAGTTGTTTAATCTAGTTATTTAACCAAGTGATTACTTAGATAAATTATTCAGATCTAGGTTAACATAATCAAATCATATCATGTGAGTAATGCGGAAATATAAAAAACATACGATATGGACTACTTCTTTCCTTGATCCATGCAACTACATGTACTCCCACTTGTGACTTTGAGACTCCACTCAAATGTTTTAGATCTTGTTAGAAATTTAGACCCCTTAAACCAATCATATTAACCTAGTTAATTAGTCAAGTGATTAACTTAGTCAAATTATGCAGTTCTAGGTTATCACAAACATACAATCATATCAAGAATATAAAGCAGCGGAAATATAAAAGACACAATGATATGATCACCCAAGAAACCACACGGTAAAAACCTGGAGAGGATTTGACCTAGCTATCCTCAAGGTAAACCTGACTCTACTATGCGAAAGAATTGAAGTTCATACAAAAGAACTTACAAGCTCCCTGCTTGACTTTCTAATGCTACCCACCAGTAGAACTTACTGACACGACCACGTGCAAGCTCCAAATTCACGAACTCCTTCTTTCTTGGACTCTTCAATCAAGTACAAGCACCCACGCTTGTTATTCTTTAAGCTCCAATGGCAGCAACCATGTTGATCATCAAGATATAGATAATATCTCTACCTTGAAAACCCTAAGTTTATGTGAAGAAAAGCTTCTCAAGGATCTCACAAGAGATTCACACAAACCGCAAATATGAGCAATAAAGACTTAGAGATGTTTGGGTACAAAACCCTAAAAATAAAAGGAGGCACAAGAGGCACTCTAATCTCTCTCTTAAAAGTCTCAAAAATGTTCTAGGGTTTCCCTTATATATAGGAGAGTTTTACTTGAACCCCAAAACGTTTAAATAGAGTTTGGGCTGAGTTGAAATTTTGCAAAAAAAAACGTTCTGGCCGACTTTCGCTCGATCGAGTCTAATTTTTGATCGATCAAGACCGAAAGTAACTAATACTTCTGCAGCCACTCGATTCCAACTTTACATGAAAGACATAACTTTGAGCAAGCCTAAACAAAACTAAACAACCTGTTTTGATCATGGTTTGCCAACAATACACATTAGAGTTCTAAATACATAAAATCCTAAGTCTTTAGAACCTAACAAACTCCCCCTTTGACAATCCGTGACAAAACACAAACTAGAAGCTCAAAGTTTACAAAGTAAAAGCCCTTTACAAAAATAATGCTCATAACACAAATTCAATCCTAACTACTATCTATCAATTGCAAGTGTAGACAGTAGCTCAATTGAATCAACCTGTATGCATGTTATGTGTGAAAACAATTAAAGATATGACTGCAAAACTGCAAGATGGATACAAAAACAATGCAATACATGTGAATCCTAAACACAAATGATGCATGAAAAAATTTTTGGTCAAAAACATAGAAACTGAAAATTTTTCAATTTCGATCGATCGAGAATCGATCGAACATCAATCGAGTCAGGCAGACTCAAAGCAAAAATTTTAATCGCAATTTCGATTTATCGAAAAATAGGTTTGATCGATCGAAAGTCTGGAAAAATTAGATTTTTGAAAAACAAAGCATTTTAATACAGAAACTCCTCAAAGCACATTATTTTAAAAAAAAATGCATGAGTATGAGACGAAAAGTTTTTCAAAAACACTTGAATTTAACCCAGATCTTCCAAAATCAAGATTTTCAATCAATTTGTCCTCAAAGCGCAAACATTAAACACATTTTGCATTAAAATCAAGGAACTTTTAATTTTGGATGGCCACAACAAATCACACACAATATAATATACCAAGTTTAACAAAGAGTAACTTGTGTAGTGTGTGCAACTAGCAAAATCTTGAGATACATGTGAGGTGATATGTGAATAGTAATCAATCACAAAGTCTACAAAATTTATTACATAGAATTTAAAAGAGACTATTACCTAAAAAGTTACATCATATAACTCCCACATCTCCCAGAACAAAAGCTTGCAATCATGTAAGTTTCTTGATTTTTGCCTCATAATATACACACCAATTTTAATTATGTGATTTGGCATCAAGCCTAATAGTACACACCAATTTTAATTATATGAAATAGTATCAAGCCTAATAGTACACACCAATTTTAAGCATTAAACAATTAATTGAGGCTACACCTTATGTTCTTTTTGTGCATGTGCTACACTTTCTCGAGTACAAAATCTTATGATATGCACTAAGGTGTTCATGATTGACTGGTGAATAGTGGTGAGATGGTTATTTATGCCTTTCTCAAAAGGATCAAGTCCGACAGTCAAATAACATGTGACTTCAAGATTAAGACAAAGTGATAAACACCATAAACATCTTTCCCACACAATATGCACTACAAAGTTTCAACTAGTCAAGTGCAATAAATAAGCTCATCAAAACTAAACAAGGTACATAAACTTGTTATGTAAAGATAAGGTGGCCAACCTTGATTTCAAATCCATGATATGTAATACAAAACACAAAAATCTTTTTGGTTTAAAAACAAATTTTATGACCAAAAACGAAAAGCATACATTATGCTCAATGATTAAAAATGCAAAAGCAATGCATGACAATGCTTAACTAAGCTATAGATGGTACACAAACAAGAAATATCAATTTCTTAATTAACCATTGAGTACATGTACAAACTAGTACATACTCACACAAAATCAGAAATAGCTTAGCATACTATTCAAGTTTCTCCACAATGTCAAACATGTTCTAAATCAAGAGAGAGATATCATAATTCATGTAATCCTCAAAAGGAAAAACTAGACACAAAATAAAATATTTTTGTCTTTTTGAAAAATTTTCAATGTTTTTGGATTTTTTTTTTAAAATAAAAACAAAAACTTAAAAAATAAAACAACCAAAAACAGAAACAAGACATGTCCACAAATAATTGAAAGAATTAAATCAAGGACAAGTCAGCAACACTCACTTTAAAGAATCTTTTCTCACCTATTTAGCACGAGTCTTCGGCTTTGTAGGTGAAAATTCATGAGAAGTAGAGTGTATTTGAGGAATTACACCAATCTTTTGAGAAAGACAAAATCCTGCAAATTCCTTTCACAAGCTAACAAGCTCAAATTTTTCAAAAGCATATGAAATAATTTATTTGGACTTGTGGCAGGAGAAATATCATCACATATCCTAGATTGAAACACAGAATGCTTAAATTTCAATTTATGACAATTAGGACGAATGTGACCATAGACACCACAAAAGTGGCAGAAAAGAACAAATTTAGGAACATCAGTATTCCTAACAGCAAATCTAGTCTCAGATTTTGCTTTTTGCCTCAACAAAAAATAATTTGGTCTAATATGAATAACAACACCACAAAGGTGACAAGTAGGCACAAAAACAAATTTATTGTGCTCTCTAACAATAGGTTTAGACTTAGGTTTAGAAACTTCAGCGTCTATATCAGAACTTTTACCTTTGTCTAATCTAGCAAAATAAGCCTTCTCTTTATTATTCCTCTTGAAAGGAGGGATATAAACTTTCTCAGTTTTAGGCTTAAGAAAAACAGAAAACTTCTGTTATCAACAACAGGCTTGGTACTAGTCAAATTTTCAATTTTAGCTTTAAATTCAACTAACTCTTGTTCCAAGCTTTTCATCTTCTCATCTTGAGAGGAATTTTAATTTCTCAAAAATTCATTCTTTTTATTAGACTCATCCAATCTCACAATCAATTCCTCTTTTTCAAGATTAGCCAATTTTAACTCTTCCTTGAATTTCTTAGAAATTTTCAAAGATTTAGATAATTCCTTATGAAGAGTTTCAAAAGCATCAAAAAAATCAACAGAAACAATAGTGTCCTTTTTATTCAAATCATCACAAACATGAGCAGAAAGACACTTCAAATTATTCATGATAACAGAGGTCAAGGATCAGCTCAGAGATCAAAAGATCTACAGACAAAGAGCTACCCACTTTGATACCACTTGTTAGAAATTTAGACCCCTTAAACCACTCAGATTAACCTAGTTAATTAGCCAAGTGATTAACTTAGTCAAATTATGCAGTTCTAGGTTATCACAAACATACAATCATATCAAGAATATAAAGCAACAGAAATATAAAGGACACAATGATATGATCACTCAGGAAACCACACGGTAAAAACTTGGGGAGGATTTGACCTAGCTATCCTCAAGGTAAACATGAATCCACTATGCGAAAGAATTGACGTTCATACAAAAGGACTTACAAGCTTCCCACTTGACTTCCTAATACTAACCACTAGTAGAACTTACTGACACGACCACGTGCAAACTCTGAATCCACGGACTCCTTCTTTCTTGGACTCTTCAATCAAGTACAAGCACCCACGCTTGTTATTCTTTAAGCTCCAATGGCAGCAACCTTATTGATCATCAAGATGTTAATAATATCTCTACCTTGAAAATCCTAAACTTATGTGAAGGAAAGCTCCTCAAAGATCTCACAAGAGATTCACACAAACCGCAAATATGAGCAACAAAGATTTAGAGAGGTTTGGGTACAAAAACCTAAAAATAAAAGGAGGCACAAGAGGCACTCTAATCTCTCTCTTAAAAGTCTCAAAAACGTTCTAGGGTTTCCCTTATATATAAAAGAGTTTTACTTGAACCCCAAGACGTTTAAATAGAGTTTGGGCTGAGTTGGAATTCTGCAAAAAAAAATGTTCTGGCTGACTTTCGATCGATCGAGTCTAATTTTTGATCGATCGAGCCAGACCAAAAGTAACTAATACTTCTGTAGCCATTCGATTTCAACTTTACATGAAAGACATAACTTTGAGCAAGCCTAAACAAGACTAGACAACCTGTTTTGATCATGGTTTGCCAACAATACACATTAGAGTTCTAAATATATAAAATCCTAAGTCTTTAGAACCTAACAGATCTTCTTTAAACTCTTTATGTAGCAACTAAAACGATCACTAAGTTCTTGACATGAATCTTGATAACTCTAAGTGTGTATGAAGGTAAACATCTCTAGATCTCACAAGAGATTTAACATACAGCACATCAACAACCTCTAAAACGTAGCTAGGGTTTTTCCTTTTATACTTGGAATAAAATATAAAACCCTACACGTCAAACCGAGCTTGGGCTGAGTTGGAAATTCTGCAGAAAAAATAATCTGCACGAGGTTTGATCAATCGAGCCTAATTTTCGATTGATCGAGTCTTGCAAATTTAGACAAATAAATCCTGTAATCACACGATTTCAACTTTACAAGTAAACACACTTTGAGTAGCCTAAATCTAGACTCTAAATTTTGATCATGGTTTGCCAACACATTACACATTGAAGTTGTAATACATTTAGTTCCTAAATTCTTAGAATCTAATAGATACTACTACATGTGTAAGCATTATATTTTTTTTTCTTTTCCTTAATTCACTTTTGCAATAACATTATTAACTGATCTCATTCATTATGAAAGTCAATCAAATGTTGAGATTAATTAATACCCCATTGTACGCTTAGCAATACACGGAGTAGAGTTTACAGCCAGGTGTGTGTACATGTATCATGCATGTATATTAATTCAGCAAAAGCTTCTCGTAAAAACATATTCACACCCAAAAAAATAAATAAATAAATTTAAAAATAACTTGGAAGAGTTTCTTAAAACGAAGAAAAGATAAAAACATGAAAAAAAGAACCTGTACTTTTATTAAAAATTTGTGAAGATCTTTTCGAATTTAAAATGAAAAGAGGTCATACATATTAACATCTTTCTTTTACCAATTTTGAATTTGTTGGTAGAACCTATTTTATGCTGGTGTTACCTCTAATACTAGTGGGTATCATACTCAACGTGGAGTTGTTGTTCGATTAATTCACGTGAATTATTAGAAAATGTAACAAATTTTTTTCACGTAAAACCTGTGAATATTAGACTTGGAAAATTGGTTGTATCGGGTATGGTTGTTAATTGGGTTCGGGTTAAAAAAAATATTGTTAGGTTCTAAAGATTTAGGAATTTATGTATTTAGAACTCTAATTTGTATTGTTGGCAAACCATGATCAAAACAGGTTGTTTAGTCTTGTTTAGGCTTGCTCAAAGTATGTTTATTTGTAAAACTGGAATCGAGTGAGTGCAGATTTATTGGACTAAATCTGTAAGGCTCGATCGATCGAAAATTAGACTCGATCGATCGAACCACGTACAGATTTATTTTTCTGCAGAGTTCCAGTTCAGCCCAAACTCTATTTAAACGTCTTGGGGATCAAGTAAAACACTCCTATATATAAGGAAAATCCTAGAACGTTTTTGGGACTTTTGGAGAGAGATTAGAGTGCCTCTTGTGCCTCCTTTTATTTTTAGGGTTTTGTACCCAAACCTTTCTAAGTCTTTGTTGCTCATATTTGCGGTTTATGTGAATCTCTTGTGAGATCCTTGAGGAGTTTTCCTTCACATAAACTTAGGGTTTTTAAGGTAGAGATTTTTCAACATCTTGATGATCAACAAGGTTGCTACCATTGGAGATTAAAAGAAAAGCAAGCGGGGAGCTTGTAGCTGATTGAAGAATTCCAAGAAAGAAGTAGTCCGTGGATTCGGAGCCTGCGCGTGGTCGTGTCAGGAAGTTTTACTGGTGGGTAGCATTAGGAAGTCGAGCGGGGAGCTTGTAGTCCTTTTGTAAGAACTTCAATTCTTTCATAGTGAATTCTGTTATGCCTTGAGGATCGGTGGGTCAAATCCTCCCCAGTTTTTACCGGTGGTTTCCTGGGTGATCATATTTGTGTTATTTATTATTCCGCTGCTTTATATCTTGATATGATTTTTGATTGCTTTAACCTAGAATTGCATAATTTGACTAAGTAACAACTTGGCTAATTAATCTAGGCTACGCAATCTGTGTGTTTAAGGGGTCTAAATTTCCAACAAGTGGTATCAGAGCAGGTAGCTCTTCTTGTTGTAGATCTTTTGATCTCTGAGCTGATCCTTGACCCTGTTGTCATGGATAATTTGAAGTGTCTTTCTGATCATATTTCTGCTCATGCTTCTGCTGATTTTATTGATGCCTGTGATGTTTTGAATAAAAAGGACACTATTGTTTCTGTTGATTTTTTTGATGCTTTTGAAACTCTTCGTAAGGAATTATCTAAATCTTTGAAAATTGCTAAGAAATTTAAAGAAGAGTTAAAATTGGCTAATCTTGAAAAAGAGGATTGATTGTAGATTAGATGATCTAATAAAAAGAATGAATTTTTGAGAAATCAAATTTCCTCTCAAGATGAGAAGATGAAAAGCTTGGAACAAGAGTTAGCTGAGTCTAAAGCTAAACTTGAAAATTTGATTAGTACCAAGCCTGCTGTGATAAAGAATTGTTTCTGTTTCTCTTAAGCCTAAAACTGAAAAAGTTTATATCCCTCCTTTTAAGAGGAATAATAAAGAAAAGGCTTATTTTGCTAGGTTAGACAAAGGTAAAAGTTCTGATGTGACGCTGAAGTTTCTAAACCTAAGTCTAAACCTACTGTTAGAGAGCATAATAAATCTGTTTTTGTGCCTACTTGTCACCATTGTGGTGTTGTTGGTCATATTAGACCAAACTGTTCTTTGTTGAGGCATAAACCAAAATCTGAGACTAGATTTGCTGTTAGGAATACTGATGTTCCTAAATTTGTTCCTGTTTGTCACTTTTGTGGTGTTCATGGTCACATTCGTCCTAATTGTCATAAATTGAAATTTAAGCATTCTGTATGTCAATCTAGGATATGTGATGATATTTCTCCTGCCATAAGTCCATATAAATTGTTTCATACTTTTTTGAAAAATTTGAGCTTGTTGGCTTGTGAAAGGAATTTGCAGGATTTTAGTTCTCTCAGAAGATTGGTATAATCCCTCAAATACACTCTGCTTCACATGGATTTTCACCTACAAAGCCAAAGACTCGTGCTAGATGGGTGAGAAAAGATCTCCAAGGTGAGTGTTGCTAACTTGTCCTTGATTTAATTCTTTCAATTATTTGTGGACATGTTTTGTTTTTGTTTTTGGTTGTGTTGTTTTTTAGTTTTTTTTTTTTTTAAAAAAAATCCAAAAACATTGAAAAATTCTCAAAAAGACAAAAATATTTTATTTTGTGTCTTGTTTTATTTTTCTTGAGGATTACATGAGTTTTAATATCTCTCTTGATTTAGAACATGCCTGACATTGTGGAGAAACTTGAATATTTGTGCTAAGCTATTTTTGATTTTAAATGAGTATGTACTATTTGTACATGTACTCAAGGGTTAATTAAGAAATTGATATTTCTTGTTTGTGTACCCTTTATAGCTTAGTTTTGCACTGTCATGCATTGCATTTGCATTGTTCATTTAGCATAATATGTGCTTTTTGTTTTGGTTATAAAGTTTGTTAAAACCAAAAAGATTTTTGTGTTTTGTATTATATATCTTGGATTTATAATCAAGGATTGGCCATATTATCTTTACATAACATGTTTATGTACCTTGTTTAGCTTTGATAAGCTTATTTATTGCACTTTACTAGTTGAAGTTTTGTAGTGCATGTTGTGTGGGAAAGATGTTTATGGTGTTTATCACTTTGTCTTAATCTTGAAGTCACATGTTATTTGACTGTCGGACTTGATCCTTTTGAGAAAGGCATAAATAACCATCTCACCACTGTTCACTAGCCAATCATGAACACCTTAGTGCATATCATAAGATTCTGTGCTCGAGAAAGTGTAGCACATGCACAAAAAGAACATAAGGTGTAGCCTCAAATTAAATTAAAACTGTGTGTACTATTAGGCTTGATGCCAATTCACTTAATTCAAACCGGTGTGTACTATTAGGCTGAATGCCATCTCATACAAATAAAGGCAAAAATGCAAGAAACTTACATGATTGCAAGCTTTTGTTCTAGGAGATGTGGGAGTTATAGGATGTAACTCTTTAGGTGATAGTCTCTTTTAAATTCTATGTGATGAATTGTGTAGACTTTGTGATTATGCTATTCACATATCACCTCACATGTATCTCAAGCTTTTGCTAGTTGCACACACTACACAAGTTACTCTTTGTTAAACTTGGTACATTATATTGTGTGTGATTTTGTTGTGGCCATCAAAGATTAAAAGTTCCTTGATCTTAATGCAAAATGTGTTTCAAGTTTGAAAATTTTGAAAATATCTTAAGATTTGTGCAGAAATATTGGTTGCTTAAGAAAATTCAATGGGAGAATGATTGAAATTTGTTTTGAGAAAATTGGGTTCAAAATTTTGGGTTTTTGAAAAAGCATTCCATCTCATACTCATGCATTTTGCTTTCTTGGTTAATGCTTTGAGGAGTTGTTTTTCAAAATTAGGTTTGTGTCTTTCAAAACTGTATTTTTCTCAAAATTTAGTAGTCTCTGCCCAATTCGATCGATCCAGTGTGTTTTTCGATCAATCGAAAAAGTGCTTTAATTTGTTTAAAAATGACTGTTTCATTCGATCGATCGAATGTATTTTTCGATCAATCAAAGTCCGAATCAGGTTTTAAAAACAGGGTTTGTTCTTGATCGAATTGGGGCTTTTGTGAAATTGAGTTGAATTTGATGAAATTGGCTTGTTGTTTGGATGAAATTAAGCTTATACCTGTGATTGTGTTATGTGATGCTCAATTCATCAATTTGTTTAAAAATTCAACAAGTGTTTTCAAATTTTTGGGTTTTTGTTAGAAACTCTATGCTCAAACCAATTTTGTCAATTTATCTCAATTGAACTTAATTACTGCATTAGTCATGCATCATGGCATTGTAATTGTTTCATGCATCATATAGAATTTTATTCTATTGATTTTTGTGCTAACTTGCAGTCTGCCCTTGGTTTGTGTTTAGGATTCACATGCATTGCATTGATTTCTGTATCCATTTTGCAGTTTTGCAGTCATATCTCTCATTGTTTTCATACATAGCATGCATACACTTTGCTAAATTGGGTACTCAACTTATCTAAAAATTGATTGATTAATGTTGAGTTACGTACTTTCTAGTATATGCTATTTTTATGTGTGAATTGTAGAAAATATTTTTCTTAAGAGATATGATGGATAATCATGTGCAAATATTTTCTCTACTCATGCAACTGTTTATGGGTCACATAGTGCCATGTTTGCATTCTATTGAAAGAGAGAATATTTTCTTCATGTGTATCCTCACCTTAGTTTTTAACTATTGGTTTGTGAGTTTTTCACTTTGGTCCTGCTGGTGAGGATGTACCTGATCCTGTTGGTGATGCTGCTCTGCTGCTGATTTCCCCCCCCTCCTTTATTTTTCCCCAAAACTGTTTTTCCCACAACTTGTTTTGTTTTTCCTATTTTTATAGGAGGAGAAAAGTTTTTTTACCTGTGTTATTCATAGGGGGAGCTGTCTCTATTTTCTATAGAGTTGAATTGTTTTGTGTTCCCTTATTCTCTATTTTCTCTTATTCTTTATTCGTATGTTGACTGTTTACTCTTTGTAGAGTTGTCTTTGTCAATACGTGACAAAAGGGGAGAAATTATTGATTTATGGGAATCATGTTTGTTGTTTAGGGGGAGTTGAAATTATTTTTAAAGGGAAGAAAATAAAAACTTTTTGTTGTATCTAACTTAGGGGAGAGTTAGTTTCTTATGTTTTTATTTCTGTTTCTTGTTCACTGCTCATTGATTTATATTTATGAGTTCTTCATGATATATGTCTTTGTTTTGTGTTTTGTGAAGTCAAGAATTTAATTTTGGTTTACTTGTATTTTTTCCACACATGCGTTTATGCGTTTGTTGAGTTTTCAGGAAATATACAGGTTGATTCAATTGAGCTGCTGTCTACACTTGCAACTGATGGATAGTAGTTAAGATTGGATTTGTTGTTATGAGCATTATTTTTGTAATGGGCTTTTACTTTGTAAACTTTGAGTTTTAGTTTGTGTTTTGTCACGGATTGCCAAAGGGGGAGATTGTTAGGTTCTAAAGATTTAGGAATTTATGTATTTAGAACTCTAATTTGTATTGTTGGCAAACCATGATCAAAACAGGTTGTTTAGTCTTGTTTAGGCTTGCTCAAAGTATGTTTATTTGTAAAACTGGAATCGAGTGAGTGCAGATTTATTGGACTAAATCTGTAAGGCTCGATCGATCGAAAATTAGACTCGATCGATCGAACCACGTACAGATTTATTTTTCTGCAGAGTTCCAGTTCACCCAAACTCTATTTAAACGTCTTGGGGTCAAGTAAAACACTCCTATATATAAGGAAAATCCTAGAACGTTTTTGGGACTTTGGAGAGAGATTAGAGTGCCTCTTGTGCCTCCTTTTATTTTTAGGGTTTTGTACCCAAACCTCTCTAAGTCTTTGTTGCTCATATTTGCGGTTTATGTGAATCTCTTGTGAGATCCTTGAGGAGTTTCCTTCACATAAACTTAGGGTTTTTAAGGTAGAGATTATTTCAACATCTTGATGATCAACAAGGTTGCTACCATTGAGATTAAAAGAAAAGCAAGCGGGGAGCTTGTAGCTGATTGAAGAATTCAAGAAAGAAGTAGTCGTGGATTCGGAGCCTGCGCGTGGTCGTGTCAGGAAGTTTACTGGTGGGTAGCATTAGGAAGTCGAGCGGGGAGCTTGTAGTCCTTTTGTACGAACTTCAATTCTTTCATAGTGAATTCTGTTATGCCTTGAGGATCGGTGGGTCAAATCCTCCCTAGGTTTTTACCGAGTGGTTTCCTGGGTGATCATATCTTGTGTTATTTATTATTCCGCTGCTTTATATCTTGATATGATTATTTGATTGCTTTAACCTAGAATTGCATAATTTGACTAAGTAACAACTTGGCTAATTAATCTAGGCTACGCAATCTGTGTGTTTAAGGGGTCTAAATTTCCAACAAATATGGATCATCTTAAATGGGTTGCAAATAGGTCAGGTCGGTCGAGTATGGGTTTAGTTAATTGGGTTACAAATTGACCCATATAATAATAATAATAATAAAAGAACAGAACACACTAAATGTTAAAAATAAAATTTAAACAGGGATATAAAATTTTAAGTTTCCAAAATTCAAAGTTCATTAATGATCATATTATTACCATTTGGGGTGTGTATAGGTTAAGTTGAGTTGAGTTGAGTTGAAGGGTTTATTCAACCCACCTTGACCTTGTCAAGTTGATAAATTCTCAACTCAACTGATCAATTCGGCATCTGGGATAGTGGTTTGTGCATATTTAAACAATTTTTTCAATAAATTATTAGTACAATTTATATAATATTTCAAATTATTATAAATTTAAGGCGTGAATACATATAAGGAGTTCAAATTATAGTATTTGAATAATTTACATCCATCGATTCAAGTGTAATACCAAGACAAATTTATCGATGGATGTAAATTATTCAAATACTATAATTTGAATATATATATATATATGTGTGTGTGTTTATTTTAAGTTGTACCCCCTATTCACAAAGCATTATCCTAGACATAACTTGATTTTTGAAGCCTCATTGTTAGTTACGCTGGAACTATTGTGATATTGTATAGAGGTGGATGATAACTTTCAGGTTGTGTCGGTGTCGGTGTAGGAATAGGATTCAAATTGCCAGGAAGCTTGAGAACAACAGATATTGGACACATATCGGTCTGTCACTTACATGTTCTTGGACACATAGCAGCCCAATTTTGGTACATTTCATCATTTCAGATATTGGACTACCTTTCATTGTGGGATAATAAGAGATTTGAAGTTGTCTCCTCCCTCCAATTTTTCCATGCCTGCCGAAATAGTTCATTATGCACATACGCACTTATGGAAAATTTTCATTTATATACTTTTTCATTCATCAATTTTCTTTTTCAATAAAAATGAAATGTCTACTTTGTACTTTGTAGTCGTACTCACATAGCTTAGATGGTACTCTATATTTTCTTTGTCATGAAAATGAGTAACTTTCTGCCCACTCACAACTTCCAAATTAACACCCCAAAGCTAAAAACATCTCACTTCATAGAAAATTGTTCAAGTATTGCATATTCATCGCAGGCCAAATTTCAGATCTAAGATTTCTGAAATCGTAGATCTCGATAGATCGAACTTGTGTTGAGCTTCTCCATTAATCTTCGATAGCAACATCTGTCGAGCTTGTGTCGAGACTTTAATTTTATCACTTGTTTCTTGGATCAACCTTCAAGTCTTTAATGATATCACTTCCTATTTTTGAACAACATATTCCTTGATACATTAAACCCAACTTAGATCTACCAAATTACAAGTAAAATATGTTTTACCAAAGAATTAGTCAATTGCATCTTGGAAAAAAGAACAATACATTTACACGATTGTATAGCTTTGTGCTATCCTTCCTCACTCTCGCTTATTTATAGAGCTTTTATATAAATATATATATATATATATATAAAATATGTTACATCATTTAATAATTTTTTTATTAGGTTAATATTTCAAAAATTCTTAGAAAGTATCAATCAGTTGAGTTTCAAAACTCTTGACAATAACTAACTTATATGAGCATATTATATAAAGCTAGTTTATAATGTTTTAAGAGAAAATGTTAGATTTATTACAAATTTTACTACATAATCTTAGAAACAATTAATGTGATTGGTGGATTTTAAATCTAAGTAAATAAATTTTTGAATTACTTTTTTCTATGATTGAACACACTTCAATTTGTAATATTCCTAACATCATTTAAATTTGAAAGTTCAATATGTGTCTAAAACACCTTTGAACATTTAAACCCCCAATTACAAATTTACCAATTCAAGCTTTATATCAAACAATATATGTGCGGAAAATGATAACAAGATTATAACACAGAATCGATAAACAATCTAAGCCAAATATAAACACATCCACAGCAGTAAATATAAGGTACAGATAAAGAGAAGGAAGATGCAAAAACACGGACAACACACGATGTGTTATCGAAGAGGAAACCAAAGCCCTTGACGTAAAACCTCTCCACCGCCCTCCAAGCGGTAAAATAATCCACTAAAGAATGTAGTTGGGATACAAGAATAGCAGAAGACCCTCCAAGCCTAATCTACCGAAGTACCTAAGCCTTTCAAGCTTCTTGCTCCAACGAAGTTACGTTGAACCTATTTCTTCTTTAGCTTACCGGATTTCGCTACTAAACCATTGCATCAACCAATAGACATTGGTCCCTTCCAAACTGCTTCTTTTAACACCAAATGAACCTTCTCACAGACATGGGTGTGGTAAGAAAAGGATTTGGCCAATGACCTCTCAAAGATGTGTCAATAGAGAGGAAGAGAGTAGAGAAATTTGTAGAGTCTCTAATATGAAGATTGGAGATGAGGCAATCTTTTTTTGCTCTAGGGTTTCTTTCACAAAATTCTCTCTGGAAACTATCTACATTTCATGGGTATAAGGATCTATATATAGTGGTGTGTGTTTGGAATACAAAAAAACAGATTTTGCCAAACAGGGCTGGTTGGCAACTTGGCCTCGTGGCTTGTCTAAGTCACGAGTTGAAGTCGCGAAGTAATGGCTTGGCCAGCCTGGGACTTTTTTCCTGTAGTGTGACAGCTGGCGCGACCCTTCAGTTCCCCTGTGTGCTTCTCACGTGCCTGCATTTGGCGGCTTGCCAGTCTCAAGTCAGCCGCGAGTCCTAGCCACGAAACTCTCCTTCTTTGCACATATTTGAGCTTTTCTTCACATTCTCTGCACACACTACCCTTACATGAATTCCACCTAAATACAGGGTTACTAAGTGCTTAAATTATAAGTAAATTGACACAGAATAAAGCCAACAAGATGGTTGATAAATTTCAACCTTACAATCTCCCCCTTTGGCTATTCCGTGACAAAACCCTAAAACAAACTCTAGACTTAACACGTGAGTTGGGAACAGTTGGAAAATTCACTCACACCTAACTCTAGAATCTGTGAAGTTTTAGTACCATAAGAACAAGAACTCCTAAAACACAGTAACAAAGCTGAAAACATAACAAGATGTGATAATAAAGCTCCCCCTCAAAATAATCACTCCCCCTCAAGTGTAGTCCCAAAAAAATTCTACCCTTTTTTGACCGGAATGGCCAAAGGGTTACTGCTCCTGATTGGTTTGGATGCTGTCAAATTTAGCTGAAAGTACATCTAGCTAATCCTGCATTGCTGTCATCCTTTCAGTATGCTGATTTTGAACCTTTCTAAGTGTATCAAGCCTCTCTAGGATGATCTGAAAAGCATCCGAAGGTACAGCTGATAAAGTTTAGGCTCTACTCCTCTTTCTTCTGCTCCTGGGTGTGACTGATTGTTCTGTAGCTTCTGCTTCAGTCTCCATTGGATCCCCTTCTTCTTAAACATCCTCCACTTTTTCACCTGGAAGACGACTTTGTATCCTTATGAGAATAAATTTGTTTATAGCTGATAGAGGAGGCAACAGACTGATATCCTAAGGGATTGCAACACCCTTTGCTCTGAAAATCCTCATAAGAAGACTTGAAAATACCAGCTTAGGCCTCAAGGTGGTTCTTGTCTCATCCACAATTGTATCATAATGATAGTGGTCAAGCACCTCAATTCAGCAAAGAAATTAGCAGTGTTAAGACATTTCTTTTCTTTAACACCACCAAGTCGAGACTGGACGACATCCAAAGATAGCATCTTGTCTTTGTAATTTGTGAAGTCATATTCCTCTAAACACTCAAGACCTAGCACTTCATCAATGTCATGTGGATCTATGGTGAATTCCTTTCTTCTCACCCAATAACTCAACTCCTCCTCCCTTATCACAGCATTGGCATAGAATTCTCTGATGAGAGGCTCACAGACAAGATGTAGGTCACTTAACAATTTTTCCCAACCTCTACCCTCAAAACAACTAGGAATAAAAGTATCTTTCAACTCTCTTAGGTCTACAAATCTTTCCTGAATGATGGTTCCGTTCAGGAAAAAATCCCTATATCTCTCAAAGTGTTGAACTGACCTAAAGAGGTTAGGATCCATTTTCAACCTTTTATCAGATTTTTTAACAATAGTCATTTTTTTTATAGGAGATGCAGCCATCTGTAAACAAGTAGAAGAGGCCACAACAAGAACAAACACAATATGTGGAAATGCACACACATTAGTAACAAGTTAGTTACAAAGAGAGTAGCAATGTGACCAGACAAAACACAGAATAAGCACAGTTTAAAAAAAAATGGATAGGTCAAGTCAAACAAGTTTAAATAGTATGTATGCAGACAAGAGCAAGTGATCAAATTCATTCAGATAGATTTGAGCCAATGTCATTGAGACAAGACCAAATGAGTATGAACTGTGCAAAAAGGAAACCAGAGGTAACAGGACATACAAGATATGGTGATCAAAATAACATTAACCACAAACATCAGAAACACAACTAAACAAGTAGACTTAGAACCACAATCAAAAAGAATTACAGAAAAACCCCAAACCCATATGCCCAAAGACAAACTATCAAATATTAATTCACACACCAGAGATTAGCAACCTGATGAAGACACATAACCCTAAAACTTCTCTACAACAAGAGGAAAAAAATTCTCACACAACCATTCTCAACATTTTTAGGCAAACACATTTTTGAACACATTATGTTGCAGAACATAGATGGAAAATTTAAATCAAGAAAATAATGGTCAAAATAGTAAGAATGAAGTGAGGGAAGGAAAACCCATACTTTTTTCTTGGTGTTTGAAGAAGACATGATGCAAAAATGGATTCTTTTTCAATGAGATTCAAAGTGTTTGAGTGAGAGAAATGAAGAAGACAATGAACAGTCACTAATATTCAAGGGAAAAACTGAAAAACCATATAAAAACTATTTTTAAAATGCAAAACACGCGTTTTTCGCAACTGAGATAAGTCACCAGTCAGTTGCCAGGTTAAGCCGCAAAACACTGTGAAGGTAAGAAATTTGAAAATTTTCTCTAAGTGTTTTTCGTGACTGGAAGGTCTACCCGCGAGATAGTTGCGATATAAGCCGCGAAAATCTCTGAGTAACTCTCACGACTAGACCTTCCACCCGCGAATCAATCGCCACACAGAACCACAAAAATAATAAAAACTCAAATTTTTGAAAAATTTTCTAAGTAATTTTCATGACTAAGACCTTTACTCACCAGTTACCCGCGAAAATCTCGAAGTGAGCTTCGCGACTGGATCATGCGACTGGACCTACCCGCGACTGAGTCGCCAAAACAGGGCAACACTGTTTTTGAAATTTTTGACATTTTGTAAAAACAAAAACACTTTCCAAAAACAAACTAAAACACTCAAAAATCTTTTTGTGTTTGATCAACAAAGATTGAACTTGTGAAAACACATTTAATCAGGTACAATCACACAAATAAGTATGGCATTTCTTGAACATAGACTTGTGTGTTATGTGTGGATATCAAAAATGAGATAGTCCTTAGTCTAATATAAAGCTTCAATGATTAATTCAATCAAGTCATATATAACTAGCACTAGATAATGTGACCCATCTCAATTATAGAAGTATGCATATATGACCTCCCACATAAACTTGAGTACAATTCAATGAAGCTTTTCATTTGGCTCCAATTTTAACTTTTCATTGAAGTTTTTCATTTTGCTCCACATAAACAAATCTCATTGTGAGAATGATGCTTGAAATTTTCAATATTTCAATTTGATGGTTAGCCTTTGGCTTTTTGGGCATCATATAATTTATTTTGTGTCGCTTTCCCTTTTTCCTAGTTAAATACTAGTATGTGCGATAAGCTTTTACAGCTCAATATCTCTTTTCATTTGGAGATTTACATTTTGTGAGCTCTTTGAGTAAAGTGATAAAAATAAAAGTGGGAATATATATAGGCACAAGTCTATGCATGTCTCAAGATCAATACAATCATTCATTAATCATTTATGACAAGGTTGAAGATCTATTTACAACAGTCACATAGATTTCAGAATTTCTTCCACAATGATATGAGTGCATAAGAGACAAGCTAAGGTCGTTAAATGCACAAAGTCATAAGTACAAACGTACAAGGCAAAACAAGTTTTGAGACAAGACTCAACAATGCTGATCAAATTTTTTAGATTTTCTACTTTTTATGTGGTTTTTGGATTTTTGACACAAAAACAGTAAAAGATTGATCAAAAGCAACATAAATAACAATGTAAAAACATTTGAACCAAAGACAAACACACAAACAAAATAACACCCTAAATACTAGCAAGAAGCACATAACCAAGCATATTCATAAACATGGGAAGTATTAATGCATGGACATGTTGTAATGCTTATGCATGAGTACCTTTCGTCACCCACACGTCACGTGCGTTTGGGGCGATATCCTTAATGGATTGTGTACGAGAATTAGGACTTTCAAATCTCCTTATAAAGCTTTCCAAGCAATTTGTGAAGGCACCGATCATCTTCATAACGTCCATCATTCCTTGATCATGGTTTTGACCTCTTGATTGCTCACCACCCTAAGACCTCTTATCATTTCTCCTTCCTCTTGATCGAAGGGCGCTTGCATTGTTCAATGCTCTCAGCTTGTGACAATTGGGCTTAGTATGTCCTTGCAAACCGCAACAATGACAAAGATAGTTCATTCTAGGACCCTATTGTGATCTTGGAAGTAATCTTCCTCTAGCTCCAAATCTGGCTTCTGATTAATTACAGGACTTGTTAACCATCCATTGATCATTCACATTCTTCTTCCTTTCAATCTTAACTTTTTCAGGAATAGGCTTATCCATAGCCGTCTCTTTAGCCTTTACAAACTTCACTTCTTTGGTGACATTGGTTGATGAGCTACTTCCTCCAGTATATCCTAACCCGGACTTATCTGAGGCATGTTTTATGAGATGAAATAACATCATCTAACTTCTTCGAGGAGACCCTATCTATCTTGGCAAGAGCTTGCACTACCTCTTGCTCAAGAAATCTCACTTTTGTGTAAGCTTCTGATAGCTCACCATTAAGTGCTTCAATCTCATGCTTTGCCTCCTTGTATCTGACCAACAGGCTTTTGTAATCTTCTTCAGCTCTCTTCATCCTCTTCACAGCAGCCTTTGCCACCTTTGTATACTCACCTGATTTCTTAAGAAGTAAGGCGTAATTCTTTTGAAGACTAGATGTATCTTCTTCTTCTTCAGCCTCTGATTCTTCAACAATCCCAATAGACTCCAAATCAAAATATTCGCCAAGTTCCTTCACAAGTGAACCCAAATCATCCGAGGGTTCCACATGTGCAATGGTCATGAATGCGGAGTAATTTCCTTCTCCATCATAGCTATCTTCAGAGTCAAAATTTGATGAATCAGTATCACTCAAGGTAGTGGCATAAACCTTTCCTTTCGACTTCAAATAATTGGGACATTCCTTTTTGAAGTGTCCATGTCCATTACACTCGAAACATGTAATTCCTTGAGAGGATTGGGAATCTCTATCATCTTTCCTTCGGAATTCTTTCTTCTCCCTTCTGGAACTCTAAAATTTTCCTTTGTCACCAAATTTCCCACCATTCTTGAATTTCAAGAATTTTAAGAAATTCTTTACAAGATACGCCACATTTTTATCTACTACATCCTCTTCCGACGGATCATGAGATGCCACTCTCTCATCAATTGTTTTAAGAGCAAGGGATTTGCTCTTCTTCTGCATGGGCAGTGATAATTCGTACGTCTGCAGTGAACCGACCAACTCTTGAACTTTAATGCCGTCAAGATCCTTGCTCTCTTCAATGGCCGCTACTTTGGCATGAAATCTTTCTGGTAGCGACCGAAGGATCTTCCTAACTACTTTAGAATCCTCCGTCTTTTCCCCCAAATTAAATTTGCCGACGACCACCTCGTTCAACTTACTGTAAAATGAATCAAAGGACTATCCTCACTCATCTTTAGCTCCTCAAATCCTGTGAAATTCTTCTGGAGAGACACCACAGAAAATAGCATTCAATGCTTTACTGTTAGCATTAGCCGCCGCAAGAGCTACCTTATCCCAAGTGGATTTGGCAGCCTCCGGTCTAGTCCAACCAACCTCAAAAGCATCCCACATAGCATCATCAATAGAACACAAAAACGCCCTCATGCGGACTTTCCAAAATGCATAATAATGGTGGTACATTAAGAGATTGAGACCTATCCATCTCAACATGGGGTCAAGGATCACACTTAGGTATTAAAACCACAGCAAGTGTACCCGCTCTAATACCAATTGAAAGTTCAATATGTGTCTAAAACACCTTAGAACGTTTAGATCCCCAATTACAAAATTACCAATTCAACCTTTATATCAAACAATATATGTGCAAAAAATGATAACAAGCTTATAACATAAAATCGATAAACAATCTAAGTCAAATATAAACACATCCACAGCAGTAAATATAAGGCACAGATAAAGAGAAGGAAGATACAAATACACGGACAACACACAATGTGTTATCAAAGAGGAAACTGAAGTCCTCAGCGTAAAACCTCTCTGCCGCCCTCTAAGCGGTAAAATAATCCACTAAAGAATGTAGTTGGGATACATGAACAGCAAAAGACCCTCCAAGCCTAATCTACCCAAGTACCTAAGCCCTCCAAGCTTCTTGCTCCAACGAGGTTACGCCGAACCTATTTCTTATTTAGTTTACCGGATTCCGCTACTAAACCATAGCATCAACCAATAGACATTGGTCCCTTCCAAACTGCTTCCCTTAGCACCAAATGAACCTTCTCACAGACTTGGGTGTAGTGAGAAAAGGATTTGGTCAATGACCTCTCAAAGATGTGTCAATGGAGAGGAAGAGAGTAGAGGAATTTGTAGAGTCTCTAATATGAAGATTGGGGATGAGGCAATCTTATTTTGCTCTAGGGTTTCTCTCACAAAATTCTCTCTGGAAACTCTCTACATTTCGTGGGTATAATGATCTATATATAGTGATGTGTATTTGGAATACAAAAAGACAGATTTTGTCAAACAGGGCTGGTTGGCGGCTTGTCCAAGTTGCGAGTTCAAGTTGCGAAGTAACGGCCTGGCCAGCTTGGGACTTTTGTCCTGTAGTGTGACAGCTAGCGCGACCCTTCAGCTCCCCTATGGCTTCTCACGTGTCTGCATTTGGCGGCTTGCCAGTCGTGAGTCAGCCGCAAAACTCTACTTCTTTGCACATATTTGAGCTTTTCTTCACAATCTTTTTACACACTACCCTTACATGAATCCCACCTAAATACAAGGTTACTAAATGCTTAAATTACAAGCAAATTGACACGGAATAAAGTCAACATGATGGTTGATAAATTTCAACCTTACAAAATTTAAATAAATAAAATGTGTGACATTGAATTTAGAGGTGAAAAAAAAACGTGTCTGAAAAGAACAAATGACATTTACATGATCACACTACCATTATCCTTGTTTTATGAAAGGAAACTACCATTCTATTTCAAGTTTGTCGCCATACCCTCATTTCTTCGGAATAATGATATGACTACAGAAAAATTTACAATTATTGGCAAAACTCGTTATGTGATGAGTTTTTTTTTTTTTTTTTTTACCTCCACCTCGTGTCAAGCTCTCTCATTCTCTTTATGCCAATAAAGGCACGAGTTGACACTTCCCTCCTTCCAGTCTTCTCCTGGGGCGGCTTCACCTGGGCCTCTGATGTAGGAGTAGCTAGGAATAGCAGGTGGCTATTAGCTTGTAAATTTCGTTGTAACACAGGCCTACCTGAGCCTCTGATTGTAATATGTAACTGTTTATGTTTGAATTAATAATATCAAGATCTTTGTTTTCCCTCTTCGTTTGTTTTTTTTTTTTTTTTTTTTTTTTTTTTTTTTTTTTTTTTTTGTTGTTGTGTACAATAAATACTTAAAATTTAGAACTCTTATCTTATTCAATCTACTGCAAAACAAATACTTAGAACTTGGAACATTATCTTTTTCAATCTATCGTAAAACAAACACTTGGAACTTAGAACTTTATCTTATTCAGTCTACTGTAAAACAAATACTTAGAACTTGGAACATTATCTTTTTCAATCTATCGTAAAACAAACACTTGGAACTTAGAACTTTATCTTATTCAGTCTACTGTAAAACAAATACTTAGAACTTGGAACATTATCTTTTTCAATCTATCGTAAAACAAACACTTGGAACTTAGAACTTTATCTTATTCAGTCTATTGTAAAACAAATACTTAAAACTTGGAACATTTACCTTTTTCAATCTATCGTAAAACAAACACTTGGAACTTAGAACTTTATCTTATTCAGTCTATTGTAAAACAAATACTTAGAACTTGGAACATTTACCTGGTGCACCGGCCAGCACCCTAATCCTCCCCACAGACGGCGCCAATTGTAAGGACTCAATTTGAATTGAATTGAGTGTTGGGTTCAGCCCAACAAGCCCAAACAATACATTTATAGAGAGTGGGCTGAAAGGTTTAGGTGCTGGCCGTTGATCACCATGGCCAAACCTATCTCAAAAAATGGCTAAGTGTTTTCTTACAAATGAGGGAATCCTCCTCGGACTGTGGCCGAGGAGGCCTTTCTTTTTTCCCCCCTCCTTTTCTGGCTTTACTAGCTCTTCTTTTATAGTTTTCATCTTCCTATCTCTTGCTTCCATCTGTTGATTGCCTATTCGCCTTTCTTCTGGTCATCCATCCCATCAGAGGCCTTATCGGTACTCAAGTGGCTCACTCTGATCAACGTTATCCTGCCAAGGGGTTACCTCCCCATTAATGCGGCCAAGAGGGTTAGTTGAGCGCATTAAATGCGAGAGTGACAGCTTACTTTGGGGTTAGCCACTCCCTGAAATCACTTTTGTCAGGCCGAGGACAAGGTATCCTCGGCGTGGATCCAGGAGACTGGGCTTCCCCCCTTCTCCTCATAAATAGCTTGCGCTCCTCGGCATGGGCCTTGGGCCCGCTATAAGATGGGCCGAGGCTATCAGGCCCACGGACCCCACAGTAAGAAAAGGATTAAATGAAGAATTTGGATTGTAATCAAATTATGATATCTACCAACTTAGAAATTATAGGAGATGTAAAATTTTATCTTTTTTTTAATAAAATTTCTATAATTTGGTGAAGCTACTTGGCACAACCACGACTTCTAAACTTAACTTTTATTATATACTAGTGTTATGTCCATGCGATGCTCGGCTTAATAGAAAAGTATATGTAAATTAAACAATTTATTTCAATAATATGATTAAATTACTTATCTTAAAAAATTTAAAGTAAAAATTTTGAACTTATAATGGAGATTTTAACTCTTTGATAGTACGACTACACACAATACAAATTTAATACATTGAGATGATGATTATATGAGAATAAAAATGATTACTTTAAGAAAGACAAAAGGTTAGAATGGAATAATTAATCATATAATGAATATATGGCAATTTTCGTTCAAGAAAAAATTATTTAAATGGGAATTGAACAGTTGTCCTTAAGAGTGAGAATTATATCTAAATTTACCTTATTTTTCCAAGAGGGTATTTGGAAGTTTAGAAGAAAAAAAAAATTTCTAACAACATACGTAACATTTAGAAAAAGAAAAGGAAAATAAGCACAATTGAAACTAACTCAGGATTCATATTGAAAGTCAATAGAGGTTTTGGCCTAAGATTTATTCCTGTACTCTAAATCTCCTCCTGGCTTATGTTAAATAGAATAGCGTCATAAACACATAAGCTTTTCTTGTGTCTTATTGCATGATTGCACATCTTGTAAAGTTGCTTGATTGCATCCTGTGAAGTTGTTTATCAAAGATGGGCCAGCTAAGCTCCTAGGAGTTCCTGCTCTTTTTCTTCCTATCGTGATTGCATGAGTTTGTAAGCATATATACATCGCCCAAGAGTCTATTCCGTGTATCCATTTATTTTTTTATTAGCTTATATATATATAGTAGATAAATATACATTATAGATTACCCATTTATGCTAATTAGCAATTACTATTATACTATAACTCATTCACAATGAAGATCAGTTTTATCTCAATAATCAAATAGATATTAATATATAACTCTCCAACTCAAGCACATGTCTAACTCTTCCTAACTATCCATGTTGGTTTTTTTTTTTTTTTTTTTTTTGGTTAACTTTAAAATTTGGTGAGATGATTTTTTTTTTTTTTTTTTTTTCTATTCCGCCTAAAACACTATCATTCAGCTGATTTGTTTTTCTCAAATTTCCCATCAAAATAAGGGTATTTCAGTAAAAGCATTCAAAAAATTGATTCTACTACCCAGGTGCTGGACAGCACTTGTTAACAGCACCCTAATTTAAAATAGTTACCATGAATGTGTGTGTCCAACCCACCTACCCCTATCCCAAGGTCTCTTGCATAGTACTCAGCTGAGACTACTTCTCCCAAAAAAAAAAAAAAAAAGAGAAGGAAAAAGCTGGGACTAAGATGGTGATAAAATCCTTGAACTGTATTGAAATATTAAAACAAAGTTGTGATGAGAAGCACGTGAGTTGTATTCATTTAATTATTTAAATAATAATTGTTCTTCATGATCTTCCCCAAAAACATGGTTGCTGAGAAAATTAAACTATAGATCCACATAAGAACACATGCCCAGATTTTCCAGCATTTTCTTGCCCTTTCTTGTCAACCAAACACAAAAACACAAACACAAACCCAGCAACATATCTTCCTTGTCAACCAAACACAAAAGCAACAAACACAAACCCAGTTAGAAGCAAACAACCAACCCCATCGGCCACCACCAAATATCACCACCAATCGTAGGCGAAACCCATTTGCATTGCCAAAGCCTAACCCTTCAACCACCAAACCCATTTGCACCGCCAACCCCACCGGTGAAACCCACTCACACCACCAAACCAACCAATCATTGGCCAAACCCACTTGCACCACCGAACTCACCAATCACCGGCCAAACCCACAAAGGCAAGACCCAAAAATACAAAGAAATTTCACAGCAAAGCCACCATAAAACAAACCCATAACAAACCTCAGTTTTGTTCTCAAACTCGAAATCAACAGTGGAGAAACCAAGATTCGACGCCATTCAGTGGTGGTGGTCAACGGCGATGGACTAGACTTGTTAAAGGTAAACCAACAACCAACATGTGAAACAGAGACTTAAAACTATATATAGATACATGGGGTTCAAAGCAAGATTATAGCATGTGAAACAAATAAAGAAAACAAAGCAAAACATAAATTAAAGATTCTAGAAAAAACGACCTGCATATGCATACAGAAGCCTGCGTACGCAGGATTTGACCTGCGTACACATGCATAAAGCATACATGCATAGGGTTGTTCAAAAAACCCTAACCTAGAAACAGTAAACATAGAAACAAGGCAATACTTAAAATTATAAATCTAACACCCTAACGTGCTTTAAAAACAGAAACAAGACTAAACCTAGGCTAAACAAATATGTTATAACATAAACAAAGTAAATAAACAAGATTAAAACAAAACTAAAGGCAAAAAAGAAAGGAAAGTTTGAAACATATACCTTAAAGGAAAAAGTACCTAGGTTTGATTTTTGACCGTTCCCCTTAGTCAAATATATTCATAACCATAAAGAAATAATTAGTAAACTTCAAAACTCAAGAATCAAGGCCAGAATAGGTCTCAATCAAATAAAATTGACTTGAAAGTGTTTTGTTAAAAAACTCCCTTTTTTATTCACTATTTCTAGTGTATCTTAGGTTTTTCCCTTAGGATTTTTGTATGTTTTTGAAAGGGTACTGTGGGGGAAAAGGGAGTCAGGCCCAAGTTAATGGGCCGAATGCCCACGAGAGGACTGTTTCACATCCGAAAAGAGGGATGCGGAGAAGACAAGGCCCAGAGTGGAGTGGAATCCTCTTGGTGAAGGATCATCGCTGTCCGAGGAGGATATCTCCAGTCCAAGGAGGACATCTCCTGTCCGAGGAAGAGGTTTTGCTCTGATATGATATCGGAGACTAATTGAGTAGGGGAAAAACCTGAATGACTGTTCGAGGACTCCACCTGATCAAGATAAGCTCAAAGCATATTCAGGAATGATAAGGATGGGGAAATATCTGAGGGAAAGGCTGCTGCCACCGTATTCAATGCATTGCAACAGCTTTTCTGGCCGCATTTATGTGGAGAAGACCTCTGAACAGTGCATCCTAACCTACCGCCACTCACACAGAGATGAAAAGAAGCTGCCTAACGTGACAGGTACTTGAGCAAGTTCATGGATGGGGAGCACGTGGACGATGGAGATGAGGGTAAGAGTGAATATCTGAGGGAAAGGCTGCTGCCACCGTATTCAATGCATTGCAACAGCTTTTCTGGCCGCATTTATGTGGAGAAGACCTCTGAACAGTGCATCCTAACCTACCGCCACTCACACAGAGATGAAAAGAAGCTGCCTAACGTGACAGGTACTTGAGCAAGTTCATGGATGGGGAGCACGTGGACGATGGAGATGAGGGTAAGAGTGACTATATAATAGAGGGGAGCACCTGTCAATTAGACCCCGGGAGAACAAGGAGAGAAAAGAGAGAGAAGAAAAACAATAAAGTGTTTCAAACTATCAATGTATACAAACTGATCAATGCACAGTTGAAAGGGTTATGATCCATTGTTATTAATCCCTTGCTAATTCTAGTTCTTTGACCCATACTCTACAAATTAATTGTCTTTGGGTTTACGTAAAGAAGTTGAACCCTACAGGTACTATGTATGGCTATTTATATTGCGAAAATTAGGGTTTGAAATGGCTTCCAGACGATGTGGGATTCGTTCCAAACCTCAACATTAATGCAAAAAACTTATTTTTTTTATGTCTCTGAAACTTTACTTGCGTGCACAGGCTCATGCCTGTGTACACATGCTTAAAGGTCATGCATGCAATTTCATGCCTACATATGTAGGTCAAGGGCTTTCTTTGGCCTTTCTTTTCCAAAAATAGATTTTTTACTCATTAAAAAGTAATATTTTCCATTTTAACACCTCTCAAGTCAATTTGTAATCTAATTGGGCCCTAAAACAACCTTGGGTCTTATAATTTCGACATTATTGGGGAATGGGGGCCCAAGTCGTAAGAGGTACAAAATGCGATGTCTATAGTGGTCGGTTTCAGGTGAAGCTGAAAAGCAACGAGATGCCAACATCTCTTTAGATTCGATAAGATCTTGCCAAATGTCCAAGATTCAGTGAGGGCTAGCAAAGATCTCATTGGATTTTAGAGAGAGATTTTCACAAATTCGTGCAGATAACTTGTTGAATTTGATGAATTTCTGTCAGATTTGGTGTATCCCCGTTGTATCTAGCTGTGTTAGTCATCGAAATCCGTTGTATCTAGCTGGAAAAGTCACCAAAAAGTTTGAGAAATCATCAGAATTGATGTATTTTATTCGGGTCAGGTTTCACAGGTTTTGGAGGAGGAGACCTGCAACTGACCTACCAACATTAGGTTTTTGAAGGTCCGGACCTGTGTTTGACCACTAGAGCAATTAGATCGGATTGCAATGGGTCGAATGGGCTTGGGTTTGGCGGGTTGGTCGGGTTGGACACCTCTAACTAGTATATCCTGTTGCAGAGGATCGAAAGTTTTTTTTTTTTTTTTGTTTTTTTGTTTTTTTGGGTGAGAAGTCAAAGGTTTGAAAGTGGATCTAATAAACCTTGAAAACGATATGAAAGGCTTATTTAATATTTCCTAATCATGTTACTAGCTTATCTGTTTGTAATATCTCCAACTCTAAGTCACATTTCTTCTTTTAGATAGTATTAATTTATTCGACAAAAACACAAACACATACGCTCTGACGCACACACAACTAATGTAAAATAGACGGATTCAAGGATAGTGTTATTTAATTAGTCCACCGCCATTTCTTATGTAACCTTTATGCCTTTTCTTTGTTCATTTTTCCCACTCTTTAAAAAAAAAATGGTTATAGGTTTATATTATAGACACGCAAAATATCTATACATTATAAAAAAAAATATTTATGTTTCTAGTACAATGTAAAATTTTAACTTTTACTCTTATTCGTATATAGTTAATATGTCTCTTATTCAATTTAAGGAATATCTGGTATTTTACACTGTGACTAATGTGAAAAGGAGGACAGACATGCATGGCAGTGCATAGGACAGAGATATTCCACGGTCACCAAGTGACACTACACGTTTACTTTAGACTCTGGTAGATTTTGTTTGCTTGCATGTCATCTAGAACACATCCAAAGTTTGAAACGCCTATTAGAAAGCAACGTTTTTCTACGTTATTCTAATGATTCAAATATGTGTGCGCAGTACTGCATAGAAAAGAACAAGACGTATGTGTTCAGCGAAAAAGAGATTTTGAAGTTAATTTATAACTTGTTTTGACACCATCTGTTTAACCAATATAATCAAATGACATTTTTTTTTTTTTTGGGTAGAAATCAAATGACATTTTTATACTATATAAATTTAAATTTTAAATAAATATAATTGATTAATTAATAAAGCATATTTCCCTAACATCTTCTACCAAAAACAAATTGAAGGGGAGCCACGTCCTCCCCATCCTTTTTTTTTTCAAAAGTTATATTCGGCCTCTTATTAATTAATTGGGCCAAAGAAAAATCTAAAAGTTGAATGGTCAGTTGGTTCATATATGTGTTCCCTTTCCCTCTAAAGTAAATAGATTTTCTTATTGAACAAATCTTTAGGTTTAAGTGGTGCTAACTTATCAAAGGCGTCAACCACCTCCAAATGTGTTACCATGTTGTCCACAAACTAAAAATACCACTAGATCTTCATCGCATGTGAGAGACGGCAACCTTGATCTGCCTCTACATTGGGCCAAACCCATACGAGTGCAAGAGGCCCTTTTTGTTTATCAAATTCGTGTAGTAAGCATTGTCAAAGGTTGTTGGCGTAGTTACATCTAGAGGGGCAAGATTGGAGTCACCGCCAATGCTTGCACAAACTGATTTCAATGAAGTTGCATATGAGGAATCTATGTTGGTTTCATTGTAAATCCTGGTTCGGAAGTTTCTGCAACTTTCTTGGCCGACTGAGTGAATTCCTAGACAAAGTATAAGAACAAAGTGGGTGTCATTTCATACGAGGCATTTTTTGTAAGGTATCATATAATTTGAAATATATAGCATCTGCTATACAAAAATTACTGTTTACCATCAATTCCAAACATTAATTATTGGTCTTCTTTTTTTCTTTTTCTTTTTTTTGGTCTTCGTAAGATTTGAACATAAGTTCCTCAATCGATGAGAAGATAAAATCATAAAAGTCATATGTTCCATGCTCAACTTTATTCTCTATCAAAATCAATAACACTTTGTCACATGACCAATTTATTATTTCGTATAGAGTATGTTAAATAGATATAGGGGTGGATCTACGTTAATAGTAGGGGCCCCAAATATGTTGAAATCTTTTTATAATAGGTAAAATATAAGACACCAATGCTTTTTTTTTTTATTAGAGCTCCCCACCTAGTTATAGGTAGGATTTGTATGACAAACTCAACTAGTGCTAGATTAATATTATAACATAAATTTTTTAGTCAAATATGTGGTACCACTAATCTTTTTTTTTTGAGAAACATGATACCACTAATCTAATATAAAAAAATCTAATACACATGTCAAAACTAACGAATTTATCTGTGTTTGACAATTGGAGAAGCAAATCTTGAATTGATATTTGAAAATTCACTAGTGTAGAAATTAGTGGCTTATGATTGTTTAGTTCAAGACTTTACTAATTGAGTTAATTAGAATTCATCATGCAAGGCTTTAAACACTACTAATTAAATAAAATTAGAGTTACTAAGAATTGAACCCCTCGTGATAGAGCCACCATTTCTTTGGTAGTAAAACCTTTTTTTGAGAAGGCGTTGATAAGGCCACTAAGATCTAGAATTCATTTAGGGTCCACTTATTTTGCTAAAAGTATTGTAAATAAAGGTAAAAGTTAGCTAAAATAATACAATAAGACTTATGAATAGTACCAAAAAGTACAGTAAGACTCATGAATAGTAGCAAAAATATGCTGGCAAATTTCATCCATGCTAAATGTACATCTAATGTTGGAAGCAGGATGTTGCCAGTAACAGCAGTAGAACTTGATGTGGCAGAGTCTCTTTTGCCCAAATCAACCGTCAAAGACCAACTAAGTGCACTCAGTTGAATTAAAACCAATAATATGATGAAAATAGCATCAATAGAACAAGGTTTTAATAATAAACAAACTCTGGTCTATAGCCACAACTTATTTAGTTTATTTGATTTATATACAGTATTTTAAAACTTTACTTTTTCTATGTAACATTATACTTTCTCTGGTTTATCTTTAAAACTAAATAAACTCAAGAATATAAACTCCTCACATGATCACCTAATATTATGGGTTAAAAATAATAAGTAATGTTGATATCTTTTAGCATATATTTTTAGATTTTATTATTATTATTATTATTATCTTTAATGGGTGATAGATTGGGAACAATCTTGGTATTTCACCCAACAAAATGCTGATAATGAGTCATGACAATGAAATTAATTGCTGCGTTATAGGAAGGGCTTATATTATATTTAATTTGAAAACTGTAAACTTGTATGGCTGAAAAAAGGAGCACACGGCACACTCACATGCCCAAATAAGAACAGACTCATATTGACCAATACAAGGTAAAGTTAAAATGAAGAGAGCACACTAACTGTATTTTTCAGTTTATATGATGCTCGCTAGCATTTTTTTTATAATGATAAATTTTATTTGAAAAAGAAACCCCAAAAGGTTACCTCTTGTAACAAATTAAACCATAACTTATAAATTATTATTATTATTTGTTTTTTCTTTTTCATTTCAAACCCTATACTTTATAAACCACACGATATTCTAAACACTATATTCATAAAAGAAATTATTGTGTACTCTCAGAATACTATAAATACGTACTCTCTCCTCTCACTCTTTTCACATAAATTATAAGTTTCATCAATTATGAATATTTCACATAAATTATAAGTTTCATCAATTACATTCATAATGTACTCACCATTCTACCTAATAATTTTACATGTGCATAGATATTACTCTAAAAACAATAAATGGATAGTCAAAGGTGGGCTTTTCCACGTGGTTGTCAAAACTCAAAGCATATGACTGCCCACTTTCCTTATCTTTTTGTAATTTTCCACGTGACACAAGCTCTCTCTCTCTCTCTCTCTCTCTCTCTCTCACGCTTCATGAAGCTGTCAAAGCCATAAAAGTCAAAAACATATGAACGGAGCCGCAACAGGTGGTCAATGAATCGGGCTACTATTCCACTACCATCAAATTTCACCTCTCAGGGCGGCGGTGCCAAACTCTGAAGAAAGTTTCTTCTTCTCTTGAGTCTTGAGAGAGTCACACAATACGTATTAACACGAAAAATGGAGGGGTTACTGTCTTACTGAAACTCTTCGAAGTAGAGCACAAGAACCCATCGGAAGAGCCTTTGAGACGATGGAGATCAGCCCATCTCCCCCCGCCGGCGCTTCCGCGTGGTAGTCGATCTCGGCAAGTTTTAAACTAGCGCTTAGATCTAAGTTTAGGGCCTGTTTGTTGTTACTAAAAAACACAAAATGCAAAATTGTTTTCTACGTCTCAACCAACTAACTCAAATAGCACCGAGTACGGATTCAGAAAACTATTTTCTGAAAGCTATGATTAACTGTGCTTGTTTTATTAGATTCAGATTTGTTTACGTGGGGATAGGGGTTTCATTTACTGTTTTCCTTTGGTTCTTGTTTGGCCGCTGAGAAAAAATATTGCGAAATGGCCATATTACAGAAGACAATAAATCAATTTGGTACTCTAACGTTATTGTCTGGCCTAGAATTTAACTTTCCTTTATTTTTCTCTGCACTTCAACAGATTTGATACGAAGTAGATAAGAGAAAAAGAATCAAAATATGGAATTCAGTAATATTGAATTCTATCGCTTAACAAAAAGACTAAGCCTTTTGATATTTGAAAACCTAACCAAACATACACATATCAGTTGATGAACCAAAAAGTGAAAATTCTGCTACATATATTATAGTAACAAAGAAAAGAAAGGGGGCACAAAACACATCGGGGCTAGGTGATGGAGGTGTCAGCATGATCCTGGCAGTGGTGCCAGTGAAGGGGCAGCGTTGTGATTTGCTAAAGTATTTGTTGAAGCTGGGACATAGGTTTCCGGGCTTGGAGCTGATGGATGAGTGTAACCCTTTAGAAGCTCTCGGCGCAGCAAAGGTAAATCACTAGCAAAGGCCTTTTCGCTGATCCGGGTGTCGCCTGTGGTCGGAGAATTAGGTACAGGCAGAGAGATTGGAGGGACTTGAGCTTGCAGTGAATCTAAGACCTGGTTTTTCTTCACCATATTCGTAGCCTCGCCCATATGTGCAGGCATGCTTATCAGTATAAGCGCCTGTGTGACTAAGACTAAGAGAAGCATATTCCGAGAAAATAGCATTTTCAGTGGAAGAGATAGATGGTCTCGAAAATTGTGTGAAGAAAATGGGGGCGTATTGTTATGGTGTGTGGTCAGCTGTGACCCCATGAAGCCTTTAAATAATATGTTTGGAGATAAGAGATCTCTCAAACAGCTGTAAATGGGGGCCAAGGCAGTTTCTGCTTGCAGTGTATATATCTTTATACATGTCTTCTAGATGGAATATCTTGAATTCCTCTAGAAGTTTACTATTGGTTTATGTGCTACGGACAGATTCAATGAATCATTCTTTAACATAAATTTCTGTTATCACCATTCGTGCTTATCTATCCAACTACCATTCTACCTTCCAGATACTTCCCAAGTCCACTTATCAATTCAGACAATTTGTGATACGGGCATGATGTAGTGGGACCATTCTAGAAGACTTGCAGGGTGCATGTTACACATATGATGTAGGACTGAGTAAAACGAAGAGTGTTGGTTTCCAATGGGAAAATCTAAAATCAAAACACTATACTACCTTTGTATATTACACACATGATGTGGTGACTTTAATGGGGTTAGACTTCTCTAGAGTAAAGGGAAGAGTATTGTAGGCTATAAATGAGCCGAACATTGTTAAGTGGTGAGTGTTTAAGTTTGGCTCGACAATGAATATAAATTGTTCAAATTTGGCTAAACCTTGAATCAAGCCTATAAATGATATTTAAGCTCGAGTTCGTAAAAAATTCTAAAAACTTGAATTTGTTTTAGCTTGATTCATTAGTCAAGATGAACTTGAGGTTAATATCAGGCATGATATCAAACTTTTGAACTTGAGATCCAACATAAGTATATTATCAAATCTCATATCAAGCTTGTTATCAAGCCTGTTTGGACAAGTAATCTCAACTCCTAATTACTTAAAGTCTTAATAACTTATGAGTTTAATTGTCAAGCTTATTACCATGCCTATAAATGAGTTTAGGCTCAACTTATTTTGTATTGCTCCCTAATCTTCACGAGCCTATTCGTGAACAATGTTTTTTGCTTGAGCTTAACTTGTTTATTAAATAAGGCTAAAATTGAGGCTCAAGTTTAGCTTGTTTATAAACAAACATGAATGAATTTTTTATTGAACTAAACACGAGTTCTTTTATGAACAACTTGATTCATTTATAACCCTAATGAAAAGTGTCCATTGTCATTAGGATACGTCTAAAAACAAAACACGAAGGAGCACATTTTTAATTGATTGAAATTGTTTGGAAATTTAAATGGGAAAGTGGAAATTGTTGAACAACAATTTAGGCTGTGTAGCTAGGCCTTAATATATATTAAATATCAACTTCATTTTTGTAAAATTTCTTTATGACCTTAAGATTGGGTTTGAAGGCACGCATAATTGGCGTGGTATGTGATCTTAGATGCCATGTCACACGTGAGATCCATTATTATCAAATGTAGAATATTTGTGGGAAAGGAGCATTTGATATAATTAATTTGGGTTGCCTGTGAGATTTATACGTCCATCAATTGGTTATGTTTGATTCAAACAGGGTCTTTACGCCCTCACATTTAGGTATTGCCCAAATAGTGATGCATTAAAAATTATTTGTAAGGATTTTTCTTCCCTTGCAAATAGGGATGGTCATGGATAGGGTATATCCATACCCAAACCAATTAATTTATTCATAGATATTAAATTACCTTATCCAATTAGTACTCATACTCAATTGTTACCTGGTTAATTTGTTTATCTATGGATATTCATACCCTACCCAAACCCAATTTTTATAAAATCACCAAATATGCTCAAAAACCACTAAAATGAACAAAATATCCTCAAAATATTTAAAATGAGTAAAATATACATGAAATCTCTAAAATGACCAAAATACCCCTGATATCTCTAAAATCACCAAAAATCACCAAAATATTTAAAATGAGCAAAATACCCATAAAACCTCCAAAATGACCAAAATACCTCTAAAATCACCAAATATGCTCAAAAACTACTAAAATTACCAAAATATCCACTAGACCTAAGAAATGACCGAAATATCCTCGAAACCTAAAAAATGACCAAACTACCCACGAAACCTAAAATATTTCCAAAATACCTTCGAAACTTTAAAATTACCAAAACAACTCCTATACCTAAAAATGACTGAAATACTCTTAAAACCTAAAATTTGACTGAAATACCCTCGAAACATAAAATTGCCAAAATATCCCCTAAACCTAAAAAATCGTGAAATACCTCTGAAACCTAAAAACTTTCCAAAATACCCCGAAACTTAAAATTACCAAAATACCCCCCTAAACATAAAAAATGACCGAAATACCCCTGAAACCTATAAAATGACAAAAATGCCCCTAAAACCTATATGAGGATAAAAATACACTCTAAACCTAAAAAAAATAACCGAAATACCCTCAAACTTATAAAATGACCAAAATACCTTTAAACCCTTAAAATGACCAAAATACACCCAAAACCTTTGAAATGACCAAAAGTAACCCCAATGTAGACAGTATTTTTGCACCCCTCACAACTCAAGTCCTCCTCCCTCCAATGATGTTAGAACTTTAAGGCCTAAGGTTGGTTTAGGGCCCAATCAAATGAAAATTGACTTGAGGAAAGTGTTTATGAAAAATATAACTTATTTTTTGACCAATTAAACTATTATTCGAAAAGAAATGCCACGAAAACCCTAGGGCATGCGCACGCATACACGCATATGCATATGCACGCTCAAGTTCTATGTACGCATGCTCCCTACATGCATGCGCATACACGTGCATGCGTGCGCATGCTAGGATTCCATAAACTATGAAAGGAAATGTTTTCTGCATTAAATTTGGTTTGGAATGAATCCCACATCATCTGGGAGCCACTCTAAATCCCTATTTTTCGACTATATAAAGCCATAAAATGTACTTTTTTAGAGAGGAGAAATTGTAGTGGTAAAACACATAAAATTCACTAGAAAATAGTGAATCAAAGAATTGACTGAAGGGAAGGGTCAAAATCAAGTTCTAAAAAGTTCTAGTGTTGAGGTAAAGTTTCTAACTTTGGTTCTTCACTTTTCTTTGATTCTCTTTGTTTATGTGTGTTTTTATATAAGTTTATGTGTTTATAATATGCTTGTTTAGTCTAGGTTTACTTTATGTTTGTATTCTGAGCACATTAGGTTGTTAGATTCTTTGTTTTAGTATTTATGTTCTACAATTTCTGGATTAGGATTCTTGGGTGTGTGTGCGTGCACATGCTGATTGCATGCATACGCATACTCGTAGTATGTGTACGCATACAGATAGGCTACGTATGCATGCCCCATGTATGCGCACCCATACTTTTTCCCAAAAACCCTAATTCACATTATGTTTGTTTTTCTTTCGTTTTGTTCACATGTTTGGCCTCTATTTAACCTAGTTTTTGTATCTCTATATATTTGTTTGCTTTGCTTGGTCTTGTTTTGTCTTATTATATCTCTTTTATGCTTATTAGGGTTTCTCTTATGAAATTATCATAACATGTTCATTTTAAATCTACTTTGTGATGTTGTTGCCCTTGATAATATATGATTAATGCCATGATAGATGAATGCTAGGTTTGAGGATGATTATGACATGTTGATTGCTTTAGATGCGTGTGTGTGTGTGTGTGTGTGTGTGTGTGTGAGAGAGAGAGAGAGAGTTAGGATAACATGTTAAATATGCATTTGCCGAGATTAAGACTGGGAACACAATGAGTGGAAGTCGACCCACAAGTCGGGTGAGGTTGGATGCTTAACACCTTCTCATCCTCATACCTAAACTCCGAACACATGCTCTAGTAAAGATTGGTCCTTCCATGAAAAGACGCTATATTTATGGTTATGGTTGAACAAACAAGAGATATAAAGGGTACCTTCTTTTTTATAGGATCTAAGATCTCTTTAAGTGTAGGTAGGCTCCCTAAAGCTTAAAGGACAGATTAGTAGGTCACTAACAATTAGGTGGGCCATGATTCCAACTGATAGCCTAAGTGGACCTTTGTGGATTGGTGGCAAACCGTTAACGTCCTCAAAGCCCATCATAGGCAATGGTACAGATTGTGAGTTGGTGGGATGAATTTCGAAAGACTTTAGCTTGAATGGAGCGTACTCATCTTCCCATTCATCACCAACCAAGGTAAAAGGGACAAAAGAACCAAGTGAAGTGTGTGCAAACAAGTATTGAACAAGCCTTTATTAAGATTAAGAAATAGGACGCATTGGAATCAAACTTTCTATCCCTAATGGAGTCGCCACTGTGGACGCAGCATGTTTTCCTCCTTGACAAGGGGAGTACACGTCAGCCGAGTGAATCGGTGCAGAGAAAAGATTGGAGTTGTCATCTAGATTAGGTCTAGAAACCATTAATATAGTGCCCTTACATGGAAGAACTAAGTCTTACTACTAGAGTATGGGTTCAGAATTTTGGTATGGTTTTGGGAAGGTGTTAGGCACCAAAAACCGCTTGACTCATGGGTCGGCTTCCAATTATTGTGTCTTACATTTTAATCTCATTAAAGGCATATTCAACATTATATTCTATACTCACACACACACACACCCTAGCATACATCTAAGCATACAATATGATATCAATCATCCCAAAACTTTAACGTACATCTACCATGACACCTCATATCATCCTATCCAAGGCAACAAACAAATTATTGCAAGATCAAACAAACATGTTATTGCATCTCATTATTAAAGGAAAGACAAACAAGCAAACATCATCCATGTTCATCATCCCAAGCAAGATCATATCCCAATCAAATGCATGTACATATGAATGCAAATTTTACCTCACTTACCTTACTGCATTATAGCACCTATGCATCAATGCGTGGTCATATCATATGCATGTTCATTGTAAAATAAAGATAACATAAGAAAAAACCCTAATCTACTCATGTTAAGGACAAACAAACAATCAAACAGAGAAACAGAGACTCAAAAACATAAAGAATGGTCAAAACAGAAACATATGGTGTAAAAGCAACAAAGAAACAGAAGCAGAAAAACTCATATTAGGGTTTTCAAGCACAAGTATGTGTGCGCATACATATGCAGGCCAGTTCTATGCGTACACATACTTCGAGTCTGCATGCTCATATAGAGTCATGCGTATGCAAACACACCTTAAGAACCCTAACCTAGAAACTCAGAAACACATAAAATAGAGCAAGACTTAAATCAATAAATCTAGCAACCTAACATGCCTTAAAACAAAAGCTCCTAGGCTTGATTTTGACCGTTCCTCTCAATCAAATCTATTCACAATCAAACAAGAAAGTGAATAGTAATCTTAAAACTCAAAGATCAAGGCTACAAAATGCCCTAATATGCAAATATTGACTTAAGAATGTTTTGTAAAAAACTCTCTCTTTGATTCACTATTTCTAGTGAATCTTGTGTGTTTTCCCTTAAGATTTTCTGTGTGTTTCTGAAATATACCATGTAAGACTTTATATAGTTGAAAAATGGGGATTTAGAACGGCTCTCAGATGATGTGGGATTCATTCCAAATCTTAGCTTTAATGCAGAAAACTTTCCTTTCATAGCTCTCTGAAACCCTAGTTGTGTACATAGGTCCATGCCTGCATACACATATGCGTGTATGTGTACGCAGGCCGAGGGTTTTCTTGACTTTTATTTTCCAAAAATAGATTTATTTGCTCATAAAAAAGTTATATTTTCCATAAAAACCTTCCTCAAGTCTATTTAGAATCTGATTGGGCCCTAAACCAACCTTGGGCCTTAGAATTTCAACATCCTTAGGAAACGAGAGCCCAAGTCGTAAGTGGCACAAAATGCAGTGTCTATCCACATGTGTTTTTCTATCGAGAACAATGAATTCAAAATTCTCAGATTTGAATTTCGGCCTATGATGACTTGAATGATTAAGGTTTCTCCCTCTACAACCCTAGTCATATATAAGACTTATTTTAAAAGTCATCAAGTACGAAAACAGAAACCTAGAACTCATATGCTCTATGTGAAGCTACTGCATTTGTACACCTTAGGGTTTTGTAACTAAGTGTTTCTTGATCTTCATCATTTATGAAGTAAAGAACTTTGTAGCCAACAACAATCAATCAAGTTGCTGGAGTGAATCATGTATTGGATCCATGCAAAGTATTTAGTCACAAATTGAAGATTTGTGCAAGAAAGAAAGAAGTTTACTACAAGATCAAGTTCAATTGATTATTGGAGTAAAGGTTCAGCTATAGATTGATATTTTAGGATAGTCTATGGTAGTCATAAGATTCCTTATACTTATAATCACTTGATTATTAATTAGTGGATTCTTGGAAGTAGTGACCTTAAATTCACCTAGTAGGATTTTTGTCTTGCGAGAGGTTTTTCACAGTCGTCAAATCTGCTGCATATTAGTTTTTGATAATTTGTTAGTGCCTTCACGATTTGTATGTAATTTGACATAATTAGCATGCATTTGGATTGCGTTTAAAGAAAAGATTTTTGCATTTTGCTGAAAATTTGGTAGGTCCCATGTTACTATTCATATACTTTTTGGTACTATTTATTGACTTCACTATACTATTTCAACTAACTTTTACCTTTAACTACATTTCTTTGAGCAATAAGTTTTCAGTTTCAACAAAATAAATGATATCCAACACACTCTTAATCAATTTTGGTAATTGAATTAATTAACCAGTGACAACCATCATAAACTATGATAAAGATGTTATCAGTTGGTTTCAATTTGCTAAACTAGTAAAGTTTTTTGTCGTCGAATGTGAGTATGAGTGTAAATCCCGCTTATATAGAACCAATTAGTGTCTTAATGTAATGGTATAAAGAAATCATCAAAATAGATCTTTTAACCACCACAAACTATTCAAAATCTTACATTGAATTTAGTAGTTTTTTTTTTTTAAGAGAAATTTAGTAGAACTTTATCAGTACCATATGTAGTGATTTTATTCTAGGGTGACAAATTTTACAAAGACTATTTTTTTACTATGAATATATTTTAAACAGGTAGGGAAACCCAAAACAATAAAATAAAAAATTCTATGCCCACATGAATTTGGCATCAGGTCCAAGTTTCATAATCTTTTTTTTCCCTGAATATAGTTTTATAATCTATTTGGTTAGGAAGGTAGAAGAGTGAGAATAGAAAATGACTGAATGATAGAAAATTTTTTTTTAAAATTTTCCATCATATGTATTTGGTGGGAGAAATATAAAAGTGGAATGACAGAAATTATATTATATTATACCCTTATTATAGTTTTAAATAATGGAGTAATAGTTTGAAATAATGGAGTAATATGGGTAGTAATATCTTTTTTTAACTTCAAATCTATTTCCCCCCTCTTTTCTCCATTTTGGGGAGATTAATTTTGTGAGCCTGGGTGAAAAATCACCTACCAATTTTCCTTCTCCATTTTCTCTCTTCTTCCAAACAATGAAAACCTGTCTAACCACCCCTCCTTTTTCCATCCTCCTTTCAACCCAACCAAACATAGCTTAAAAGCCTAGTGGTTGTCTGCCCAGCAGATGGGGTAACCCCAAAATGAAAAGTCCAACAAAATAATCAGCATTAAATGGGACAAAAGAAGGACGCAGCAGGACATGAATATTGCAACGGAAACCAAACAAGACTAAACTTTCATGCTTCCCTGCATGTATGAAGTATTTGTGACGACAATCTTAAATTTTACAAAAAATCACATTGGAACAGGGTCCATTCAATTGTTGTACCAAAAATTATGAAAACCTCAAAATTGATTCAGATTTTGGCATTTATTAACCAATGCATGTGAGGGAAGCCTCAAAATGGTCCAGACATTAATGGATCTGAAGGAGTCCAAATCAAAGTGCCATGGCAGAAATACGATAAATAATAATAACCTGCCAATCAAGCATTATAGAAATTGCAATAAACAACAAAAATGTACCATTTTATATCACTTCCATCGCAGTGACTGCCTAATTCCAGTATAGATGAGTCCTAATGACCTCCCAATCAAGCATACCAGAAAGAATGAGATGGCATCACTGACTTTGCTAATAACGGCTTTAATCAATGGCATACTAATGTCAGATAACTCGAGCAACAGGCTGAAGTAATATCTCCTGAAACATATTAATTAACATGTTAAAAAGGCAACCAATCTTACTTGACCTCAAAATCACCAATGAAGCAATTATATTTGAAGAAGGCACCAAAAAACAGATTAGAAGATTCCAAGCTCTGGTATTTGCTCTAGCTTTAAAATTATAAAATTGTGGCTTTTCCTAATGGAATTTACAATCCATGCGTCCATAATAAAATTTGGATCCTAAAAGTCACGATTATGCCAAGTGGTTATCTTCTCTTTGACAACAAGTGAATACACTCTTACATAGCTAAAAGTGGATTTCTGGAATTCAGCTAAAAGTGAATTGTAACAAATTTAGGTAGTGAATTTTTGGAATTCAGCTCTAAATGTATCTCTTTCTGGAATGATGGGGGTGGATTTTTGGGCAAGAAGAGACATAATTACTTGAATAGCTAAAAGTGTTCTGATTTTACAAATAGTGTACAATGTTCATGTGGTTCACAGATTTATAAAAAATCATATGTAAACTGG
>NW_027070249.1:0-18524 GCF_002906115.3 Quercus suber
TTACTCGGAATTTTTTTGGGCTCATGAATAGTAGGTCATCAAGTCTGATAGGCTACTGATCATTATTCAAATGTTTTTTTTCTATTATAATAATTAGGTATTAAATAAAAAAATGTTGAAAGATGTGTAGTTATTTAAAAAAGAATAAATAATGAATGAAGAAATAATATTTAAATGAGACAGAGAATTGAATAAAAAATTTGTTAGAAAGTATATTTGAAAAAGTAAGTAGGTAAAAAATAAAAATTACTGTCCATTTTTTAATAAGTACAAAAATTTGCCTAATAGATACTCTAACATTTATTATTATTTATCTTAAGCTCTAATTAACACGTCTCAGATTCCCAGGGAAAAAAGTTTACTTCTGTGATAATCTCTAAACATTCCAAGAATTAATAACTCGCCCCCCTCGTCCGCTACAGAAAGCCAGGATGGTTAGAGATGGGTCACTCCCACCCACTCATTCTCTCAATCATAACACACACATACCTCACACACCGTTCCCCACTCTCTCTCTCTCCCATAAATCCACAATCCGCCTTTCCCATAAACCATCTTTTCTTCACATTACAAAAAAAAAAATACCACTATCCCCACTCCTACAGTTCCACTTGTTTTTCCCGACCAGACTAGTCATCTCAAATCCTTACCTTTGAGATTTTTGTACATTCCTTCCCTCTCTCTCTCTCTCTCTCTCTCCATAATATTTAAAAAAAAAAAACATTTTCTTCTCTTTGTCTTTGTTCCCATTCCATCTTATTGATTGATCACAATCCTCCTCCTATATACTTGTTCACCTTTCTTCTTTCTTTCTTTATAGAAGAAGTGAAGAATTCTCCTTGATCCAGCAATACAATTCACAATTAGAGCTCAAAAACTATGTCACTGGACATGATGGCATCCTCCGAACGTGTTTGTTATGTTCACTGCAACTTCTGCAACACCATTTTAGCGGTACTACCCTCAATTCTCTCTCTTTCTTTATGCTTCTTTCTATTTTCTTATCCTTCCCAAACTAGCTTTCTTTTCCCACTACTGAATCCACCAAACCGAGCTCTCTGATCAGCTCGATTTATGATTATCATCAAAATGCTTTTTTTTTTTTGGGCTGCCTAGCTGACTAGCTATATTAGTTATAAAATCCAAACCCAGCTTAGAACAACTTGCAAGAATTTAGATGCAAGATGTGCTTTTGTAGTTTTTACATTGTATCCCAAGCTTTTAAAAGTTTCCATTTTTAGTAAAAATTTTCCATACCAATTGAAAATCTTTCGTGGGTTTCTTGATTTACATGGAATTAACCAAAGATTCTTGTCTCATGTGTTATATTTTATGAGAAATTTGAACTGGGTTTTCCCTCAAAGCTTCCAAATATGCATCAAGATTCCATTGCAAACAAGGAGAAATTCATGTACGGTTGAGACCGGGCTTAGATATGAGTTGGGATGTTAAGCCCAAAGTAGATGAAGAAACACAGTTTACAGTTCAGGTACTATGAAAAATTCTTGATGATCTTCTAGTTCTAGGCCTCGCTCTCCTGCAACACAAAGTTTGGTAGTGAAAGAAAAAAAATTTCAACAGTGACAAGCGATTGCTGCCAGCTAAACAAAGCGATCCCTATCATCTTCAATATATAAAGCATTTTGAAGCTATGACCAACTAGGGTTGCCGCTAGATATACGAAGATATATATCAACTTTAAGAGCTAGGTTGATATTAGGCCATTAGGGTTATCTTCTTCCCAATTCCAAAGTCATGGTAAAAGTCAAGGCGGAGGCTTTGAATTAGCTTTGCAGACCTCAACACAGTTTCATGCTACTCTACAATGAAAGAGTAGTCAATTTCTGTTTCTAGGATAGTAATTACCCAGCTTTTATCACTGTTTCTCGTGATGCACTACTTCATTCATTGTATGATTTCTCTCTCTCTCTTTCTCTTTCTCTCTCTGATTTGCTATCTCCTGGAGGTGGGTGCTTCTGTTCCCACCTATACAACGCCAGTGAAGCATTATTATGATCAAAGATATGATCAAAGTTTTCGCAAAGATTCATGCTCGCATATTGCTTCTGGTGAAAAATGAGTACTTTGCTTTCTTTTCTACAAGAATTTTGTGGAGAGAGATAGAACTGTCAAAGAAAATCATAGCCATAGCAAATGCTTTCTCTTTCATCATAGGATGCTTCTTTCAAACCACCCCTTTTATGCATCTCTCTCCTTTGTAATGTATATCTCTCTCTCTCTTTTTGAAAAATAAAAGGAAAAAAAAAAACTGAGATATTTCTTAAACACTGTAAAGAGCAGTAAATTAGTCTGTTTCATGATGATGTGGGTTAATGGTTGATGGCCTTTATGGTTTTCGTTCCAGTCACGTCGTTTTCATCTACCTCTCTCTGTAAATTTTGTTTTTGTTTTTTTTTTAGTAGAAAAGTTATATTTTCTATTTTTCATAATCTTGCTTGCGGGTGTCAGTGAGCAGAAAAGTCAGGAGACGCACCGAAAGGAAAAGAGGGAGAGAGAGAGGGAGAGAGAGAGTCTGAGACTTTAAAATGAATGAAGGGCAAGAAGTCCTTATAGTTATCCCCCATGTGAGGCCTGTTAGTTCTAGAGGTCAATGCTAATTAGCGCTGTGGCTGCTCTCTTTGCAGAGTGAATTCAACACATTTTTTTCTTGCCCAGAAAAGGAATATTATTAAAAGAATGAATGAAAGTGATATATATAATCAAGTTGCTGAAATTTATGCATATCCATCCCTCCTCTTCCTCTTCTTCTTCTTCTTCTTCTTCTTCTATATTTTTAACATTTCCTTCTAGATTCATAGACTAGAAGGTGCGGTTTAGCTAGTTGTTGATCTGTAAGAATTTCTTTACTGCTTGTTCATTTTAAAAAAAAAAATCTTGGGAGCTTTATATGGTCATAAGTAGCTGAGGTTCCACATGCTTGACTTATTGGTGTAAGGCTTTAGGTTTTGGGTTACGGTTTAATGCGGTGTGATGGTGTGTACTTCCGTTAGTAAAACATTTTGGGTTCCATATACTTTGGATGTGTGTGTGAGAGAAAGAGAAAGAGAGATAGTGAGAGCCAGCTGGGGGCATCAAAGTTACACAAGACAAAAGTTCCAAAACATGGTTTTATCTCAGAAATGATTTTTTGTTTTGCAAAATGGGTATTTGCAGGTTAGTGTACCATGCAGCAGTTTGTTCAACATGGTGACTGTAAGATGCGGACATTGTGCTAATTTGCTGTCAGTTAACATGGGAGCTACGGTTCAAGCAGTTCCTCCGCAAGATCCCCAGGTATATATGTTATCAAATTCCTTTGGAATCGTTTTTCCTAGAAATTGTTTTTTTATTATTGTTGAGTCACTCTACGGGTCTTGAAAACTATGTTCTCTCACCCTCCACTTAAAAGAGAATGTGCCAGTTGAGTTAGAGCTTCTCTTGCAGATTGCTATGGGTGACTATATTTTATTCTCTCTGCCAAAATATTAGAATGTTTAGAGTACTTAATTTGCTAGTCTAAGAGAGGACTTAATTTCCTTTTGTATACAACTTAGCCCTTTAAAATGCTCCAAGATTCCGATCAAGCTAAGTTGTAATTTTGACTAAAAAAATCATAGTCAAAGCTCTCCCTAAGCAAACAATAAGGGGAAAGATTTTGCTAGTGTAAATATGGTGGTCTAATTCTTTCTCTTGTTGGAGCAGAAGCAGCACATTAGCTCTGATGACTGTGGGTCATCTTCCAAATGCAATAAGTTTTCTGCATTCGAGGCTGTAGAGCATGAACAACCCAGAATGGCCCCCATTCGCCGTAAGTCTCTCTCTCTCTCCATATTCATTAATTAGTTTATACTAATGTGTATAAATTTTTTTATGAACTACGTACTAATGTGTATACATATATAGACATTGATAGGTATGAAACATATTTGTAGGAACATATTATAAGCAGTATAATACAATAAAGTTTAAATGTGTAACCAACTTCTCAGGCTTAATTAATGATGGCCACTAAAGCTTTGAACACAGTGTCTCTACCCAGCTGGCAAAAGTACATAAGCAGGCAGAACCACTTCATCATCGAGGCCATGGGTCATATAATATAAGTTTAATTGTTTTGCAAATTTCTAAGTACCCAAATTAAGCACATGATTTTATTCTCTACTCATCCACAGACCCTCCAAAGATGGTGACTTTACCTAACTAATTTGACTCATCATTAATTCATAGCAGAGGTAGCGTACGTAGGAACCTTCATTGTCTTATACAGTTCCAATTTTGTTTTCCCTAATAACTCGGATAAATAGGCTACCTTTAGAGGTCTAGACCATGCGAACTTAATTCAGATTCAATAATACAACAGGACACAGCATGTGTTTACAGATGAAGCGTGATTGAGAAGTTGCACTAAGTGCCTAAAAACAAAGGGGCGACGGACCACAGCATAGTTTAACAGATGGAATGTTAAAACACCGTGAACTTTTGCACTGCTTCCCAGTGTATTTAAGATTATAGTCAGTCAATATTCAATGCTTAATAATACTAATCATACACACGTTCATTATGCAACAAATTCCTATGCCTATAATTGTATTCAAAGCATTGTACTTACAATTGATAAAAGCAATCTAAATTGTGTTATAAATTTTTGTGTACATCACAGCCCCAGAGAAGAGACAACGGGTTCCTTCAGCATATAACAGGTTTATTAAGTAAGTAAAATGGTTTTTAGTCTCTCTCTCTCTCTCTCTCTCTCTCTCTCAGAGACTAACTTGATTATGAGTGATGGCAGGAATTGGATTTGGTCTTGAAATTGAGAGATTATTAACATGTATATACCTTGAGCTTGCATGTAACTTATTTGTTGCACTTTGCAGGGAGGAAATCCAAAGGATTAAGGCTAGTAATCCTGATATCAGCCACAGGGAAGCTTTTAGTACAGCTGCAAAGAATGTGAGTGGTGAATAAAAACCATTTAGATCGCTCTAATTTACTTGCTGCCTGACAAAATGAAATACAAATCCACTCTCAAAACCTTAACCATCTCAATGTTCACTTGGGATAGTTTAAATCTATTCGTTTATTTGACTTAAAGAATAATTTAGGTAAAGGTACATACACTGCGCCTAATAAAGAAAAATGAAGCTTCAAAAAACTGTTCAAAAGCTATCTTAAAAAACAAGTCAACTTATAAGCCTAGGCAAACAGATCTATTATATGATGGGCTCTATAATTTTTTCCTTTTTGTCTTTCTCTACTTTTCCAGCCTTATAGTTCTATCTAAAGCCTTATACCATGGTGAAAAAGAGGCCATTATGTATCTAAAGAAATTCCTATCTTGGCCTTTTGTTGCTCTAGCTAGCAAGTACAATCTTGTAAGTTAAGCAATATTCTACCACATTTTTAGGTACTAACTATTTCTGTCTTTAGGGTAAACAAATTAAGTAGTAAACTATAATGAATGCCGGTGGTTTTAAGTTATATCAGTGAACTCATACGGAATAGCCAAACAGCCTAGCTTCATAGACGTCTTAATGACTGTAAATAATGTATGTATCAAACTCTAAAGGTCACACTCACACTAAAAGAATTAATAAATAGAGGGCAGAGGGGTGGTACATCATTGTCATATTATGACCTATATAAGTTCCGCTACCTTAGGTAGTTATATTAATGGAAAACTTACATTAATTCTGTCTTTTTTTTTTCTTTTTCTTTTTTTCTTAACACCAATTCTAGCAATGCGATATTCAACCTTTTTATTAATTCTAGGGTTCTTTTATCAAAAGTTGGAAGTATATTATAAATATCATTATCGTAGGATTAATTACTATCTAAAACAATGAGGTAAAACTATTTATCAATCACCTCTTCTAAACTTCATAAAACAAGAATGTTGTGTACTTGACATCACTTTTAATGTAGGATTAATCTATAAAATTCACTCCAATGAAAAAAGGCCAACAACCCTTGAATTTCATTATGGTGGTATTACGCCCATTGGGAGCAATTTGCAAAAATTCATTGACAAAACAATTCATATCATTGGCACCACTATAGGTGATCGGCAACTTGCTAATCTAGCTTGACTTTAGTGGCGGCTCCAGGATTATTTTCTAGAGAGTTTAATAAGAAACATAAATTATACAAAATTTTAAACAAAGAATAAATTAAATATATCGACATCACAAAAAAAAAAAAACAAAAAAAAAACAAAACAAAAAATCTTTAATACATAAAGTTTTACAATTGTCTTCTACAATTTTTCGTATTTTGAAATTATTGCATGATATCTTCATTATCAATCTACTAGCTACGTATGTTTCAATGTACATGGTCAAGCAATCATTCATCTAGTAATTTCTCATTTGATTGAATTATTTAAAATTTCTTAAGATTTACATGAGCTTTTTCTAAGGTTTAAGATTAGCAAATTCTATTTTTGTTGTTGGGCTAATTAAAATTTTTTCACAAATTAATTTGTTATTGAGATTTTTCTTTGTGTTTAAAAATGTCAAGATATTGTTAAAATGCTTATATTTAAAATTATTTCAGTTGGGATAAAGGTTAGGGTGTTCAAATTTTTATTTTAAGTGTCAAAATAGGAAAAATAAATAAATAAATATTATAATCATTTTTTTTTTTGGGTTCAATTCAGGGGGTTCATTTGAAATTTTGAACCCCTAGGCTCCAAGTGGAGTCGCCCCTGCTCGACTTGAATGGTTAGGTTTCGAATGAGTGAGTGGCCGGTTGTGGCCTTCTAGTTATATTTTTTCTAGGTGATTTTTTGAGTTAAATAATTTTTCACAACGTAAACTTGACCCCTTCGAATCACAAAGTACTTTACCCTTTCAACATGAACCCCCCTCTTCCCCTTAATCCCTCTTTCTCTCTTCTACTATTTCTTTTCCTCCTCATCTCTCTCTCTTGGATTCTTAGCCATCAACAAAGAGACACTAATGCAAACAAGCTCAAGAAGTTGAGCCACCCTTGTGGCCATACCCCTTGTCGTCGATGACCTCAACAAGTTCCATCACTCTTCTCCCTACAAAATCTTCCAATCGATGACCTTGCCTTTAATTAGTGTCATCATGCCATAGGAGCTAAGGCCGTGTTGCTCTTCAATATCAATATTGCCTCTCTCTCTCTCTCTCTCTCTCTCTCTCTCTCTCTCTTAGCATTTTTTATTTTGTTTCATTTAAAAAAAAAATTTAGACATCATCAATTTGGGAAGAGTAGAAAATAATGAATTCATGGGTGAGGAGTTAATGGATATACACTTACATCACCTTCTTCTTTTTTCTTTTTCTTTTTTCCTTAAGTACTTTTTTAACTGGACATGTTCTTTTGTTTTAAATATACAATAACAAATAGTTTCAAAAAAATATACAATGGCAAATGATAGTGAGTTTTAATTTCCACATTTTATTTAGTTAGTGTATGATATGCAGTCTCTCAGTAAAATGAAAAGAAATTCATTTTAAAAAGGTATTGGAAGTAAACCAAACTTTAAAAAAAAAAAAAATTATTGATAAGTGTTTTTTAGTTATCTAATCACATGCTTTTACTAGAATTCGGTATTATATTGATTGCATGGGTATTAGATTTTATTTGATCATGTAGTAGTTGGTAGGGGGGGGGGGGTAGTGGTGTTTTTGAATATTACTTTTTGCATATTGCATTAAATTCTACCATATCATAGGTTATCGATGTCCTGATCTTTTCTTTTTCTTTTTTCTTTTCTTTTTTTTTTTCTTTTTTAAATAGGGGTAAAGACCATCTTAAAAAATCACTTAATTTACATTTCCCTAAACTTCAAAACTAAGTAATCAACCAGCTAACATTACCCAAAAATTGCAAATAACCTCCCTTCGTTATTGAATTATATGAAATTAAATATATTTTACATCAGAGGGATTTCAAATTTTGAATGTTTAGGTTGTTTATGTGAATTAGAGTGTTTAAGACTGAAGTTAGGGCTCTTTAATAAATTTATCTTTAGTTTAATAGAAATTAATAACGATTGGAGGTTATTTTCATTTTCAAATAAAGTTAATTTTTGGTTAATTGTTTAGTTTTAAGGTTTAAGAAGTGCATGGTAAATTGGGTGATAGTTTTAATAAATTTATCTTTAGTTTTATAGAAATTAATAACGATTGGAGATTATTTTCATTTTCAAATAAAGATAATTTTTGGTTAATTTTTTTTTAGTTTTAAGGCTTAAGAAGTGCATAATAAATTGGGTGATAGATTTTCATTTATTTTTTTAGCTAAAATAAAATAAAAATATAGCTTCTTTTTTTTTGGAGGGGGGGGGGGTAATTTACCTAAAAATAAATAACCCCTTTACACAAATTTAAGGACCTGCTGCACCAAGATCACTAAATATTGATAACCTATAGTATAATGTTTATTAACATGAAGTCTTCTTTAATAAATATCACATTACAGGCCATTGAACTCGCATAGCTCTTAGAGCTAGCGAGTAACTCTACTTGGAATTCGCATAATCTCAATGTTTCTATTTACTTGGAATTTGGAAAAATAAGATATCCGGATGATGCAGCACAATATTGTCCATAGAATTTCTCTTGAACTTTATCAAGGAAAATTATCAAAATTGAATCAATTTAATGCTTAGATTAAATATTATAAACTTAAATGTGTATCTAATGTCCCGTTTTAAATGACGGAACACTTTTGTACACATGAGTGAAGAAATCAATCTTAAATCACGAAATATAAATAGAATCCAAGTTTCTTTTCTTAATCATATATATATATATATACAGTGATGGGATAAGCTTTGCTTCTCTTGCCATTTTGCTTGTTGGCTAAATCACATCTAGGGGTTAAAACTTAAAATTACCTACGTGTGAGGTCAACAGTTCAAATTATGTGAGAAATTAGGGGGGACAAAAGGTTTATGTTAGATTTAATGCTCATATGATGTTGTTCAATGCATTAATAAAAGTAAAGCTTGTGTTTTAGGTTTACCTGCATCTCTTATGATCGTTTGACTACATTGTACATTAGAAGGGTACATTTGTTTAACAATTAATGGGTATGACCCCTCATGATGTCACTGGTACTAATTTTAACCAAAGTTGGTAAAATTGGCTCATACCCATTGATTTGTAGACATGATGATCAAGTCGAATACAATGAAGGCAGTGCCAAATGATTTTTGTATGGCATTTGTTTTCATAGAGGGACTAATAGCATGAATAAATAAACCTTTTGCCAGTACCTCACTTGCTTTAAGATGTTCTTAAGTGCACCTTCTTATTGAATACGCAATGAATATTCTTAGCAAGACCAAGACAAAGAGAAACTAGCCATATGAATATGATTGCTTGACGAAATTTACTTTGCTTTTTGTAAATTTCATGTATCTTTTTTTTCTTCAAATCATTACTATTGTTGTCACTACTCTATAGTTATCATTTGCATTGGCATATACCACACTTAGTTTGTTCTATCAAAGTTAATTTTGATTTTGAACTTTGTCTCTGCTTTACATCCCATTTAAAATGTTAAAAATATTGCAGGTTGGACTTCACTTAACATAGTCAAGCAACTCTTAATGTGATGATTGATAAAAATGCAATATATGTATATATATATATATATATATAATATGATGTTAAGGATGCTAAAAACTTTAATGTATTCTTTGCAGTGGGCACATTTTCCTCACATTCACTTTGGGCTAAAGCTGGATGGCAATAACAAGCAGGGAAAGTTGGACCAGGCATTAGCCGGAACAGATCAGGGAAGTCAAAAGTCTAATGGATTCTACTAAAGCCGAATGGTACCCTGTGAGTAGCATGCTAGTTCCTCTGTGCTATGTAACTACTAAAATTATTATGAGGTTGATGAAAGTCTCCTAACCAAACAGGATGCCCCTATTTGAACCTCCACCATCTTTTGTTATTGTGTGCTTTCCATTTCTAACTGTTTGGAAATGATGACTGCTATTCTTGTGATTGCATTTATTATCTTTGTACTTCATATCTTTTAAGTATACATTATATATCTCATCGAATAATGTGCGGTTGTTTGTTTACCAACACAACTCTCTCTCTCTCTCTCTCTCTCTTCTAGCTAAAATGGTGGTAATAACAAAACCCACATTTCAAAATGTGTTAAGAATTAAGCCAAAAACTCTATGGATCGTGGAACAAACACATAAGGTTACGTGGTCCTCAACGTGAGAGAGAGAGAGAGAGAGAGAGGGAGAGAGAGAGAGAATGCAACATTAGTGCCACTGTGTATTACACAGAATACAGACACGGGACGTGTCCAAAAACGCCACGTGTCTTGCTCATGTCCCATCCAATACTCGGAAGCTTTGTGAAGCAATATGAAGGAGATGATAGATAAAGTTCTTGCATTGCATGTGTTCACTCACCTGTCACGTTCACTGATCGATAGCAGAGATAAAATATTTTATAGTATATATATGAATATGATTAAAAAAAAAAGATAGATAACTAAATGAAAGTGAAATTTCACTCAAAAAAATAAATAAAATAAAATAAAATGAAAGTGAAATTAAACACCGAATTTGAGGGCACGAAAAGCATGCAGAGTGATAGACATAGACGACGCAACCTTGGGATACACGAAAATAACTTTTATCAAGGCTCAGGTTGGCCAACCAAACCAAACAAATATTCTTTGAAAGCCATCTACATATATCCATCGCAGTTCACAGATTGTTGACTAATGCAATACCTTGTTGAATCAATCTACTTTTTCAAAAGTTAGTATGAAGTAAAATAGAGAGTAAAAACAAAAAACAAAAATGAAAAAAAAGCTGTAGTTTAAGATGAAAACCTAGGTTCTACCCAACCAAAACAGTCGGTTGTTGTGTAAAATGTCAATCACTCTCTTACCAAAAGAAAAACAATAGTTAAACTATACAATATAATAGCCGCAAACTCTTAATTAATCATTAATGGGTCATTAACACTTTAATTGATTATACTAGTTGTCTCTTTCAAGTCTCAAATTATCAAACAAGTGCATCTCAAGCAACTTTGCATAACTAATAGCTAAGTCAGTAACGCTTTTACTTACTTCATTTCTCTCTCTCTCTCTCTCTTTCTTTCTTTTTCTTGAGGCAGAACTTTTTTTTACAGTTCCAATTGCCTAACAACTAACAAGACCCACAAACCAATGCATATTGCTTTTGTCATGCTGACGAGGTGAAAACCTAGTGACACGGTGGGTGATGGTTGTGAGCATTTTGTACCGTTGATTTGAAGTAAAGTGTGTGTGTGTGTGTGTGATGCATTTGCAGGTTGACTGGTGAGTCGTGCATGGTATATCACCACCACTTGTACAGTGTTACCTTTTGTTGTATGTATATATCCAAAGCATAAGCATATGACAAAAGTGGACAGAACTGTGATATGTAGCAACAAAAAACCCAATTGTGTTTTGCTAGCAGGAATCAACTTGGTATAGTAAAAATGGGTGTGAAATGATACCCAGAGAGAGAAAGAGATACGGTTCCATTTGTTATGTAATGGGTTTTTTTTTCTTTCTCGTTTCATTGTTTGCTGGGAAAAGAGTTAAGAGTACAGAATCTGAAACGTCAAATCATGTAGTTGGTAATTTGGATGTATGTGGTGGCTCTTTGTGAGTGGGTCATGTCTAAAAGATAGATGAATGATTTAACTTTCCCTAGCTTTTTATAAAAACAATAAATATGTCTGAATCGGACTGTCATGTCACATATACATATTACATGAGAGAAGGGCAGGCAAGAGACTCTGGCAATAGTAACAGAAACAGCAAGCAGAGAAAGACAGAGAAGGTCAGTCTGGTTGTGATTTAACCCTTTTTTTTTTCTTTCTTGTTGAAGCCTAACATCAATGCAAGCTGGTTAGAGAGATACTATCCCATAATTCCCACTCTCCACGCGTGTAAGAATATTTTGGTATTATATATGAGATTAAATTGGGTCAGGAGCTGGCGTAAAAGGGCTGATTTACGCCAGCCAATCCTGACCTGACACATCAACAAATAATAAAAAAATATTTCTTCTCTCCCTCTATTCGCTTCCCATCTCCCTCGCTTTTCCAGAAACATTGAAGGCTTGAAACAACGTTGAAGGAGCCACAGCCTCTCTTTCTTCATGTCTCTCTCTCTTCTGCAAAATCCTCTGAAAGTCTGCAAATTTTATAAAAAAATCCCAGCAAAGGAGCTGTTCACGCACCCAAACCATCCATCAATGGAACTCACAAAAAAATACAGTGAGAAACCTATGCCACAAACTCAAATCCACCCAAAAAAAAATCAACCCAGCAGTTTCTACATTCTTTTCATTTGGCCCCTTTAATACCTTTTGGCCTAAAAAAAGCAAATGAGAAAAAACCAATTGGCTTATTTACAACCCCGTTAATCCCCAAGCCAATATTAACAAATCAATTTTCACAAAAAAAAAAAAGCCATTAAAAGAACAAATGGGTCTCCGCTCTTTCTTTCTTTCTTTCTATCTACATATGACTAAATGCACAGATCTGTGGCGTTAAACCCTCATTGTTTTAAAGATAAAACCAGGTTTTTTGAAGTGGGTTTCCTTTATTTCCTCAACCCATTTTAGGAAAATTAAGGCTTTTGCATTTGTTTACTGCTGATATGATTCTAGTGTGTGTTTTTCTTGTTCCAACCAGAAAGAGCAAATGGGTCTCTGCAAGAAAGTTTCTTGCTTTTTGTTAATGGATGGGTCTGTGGATCTATGGATTTGAAAAAAACCTCATTTTTTAAAGCTTAAAACTTGTTTTGGTGAAGTGGGTTTTTATAAATTTTTGTGAATATTAATTGGCATTGGAGAGAGAAAAATTAAGGCTTGCTTTGTTGAAGGAGAGAAATGATTCTGTTGTTGTTCTTGGTTTTGTTTGCTGAGGATGTGTTTTGGCATTTCTTCTATTGGTCAAGATTGGGCTTTGAGAGAGCTTGTGATAAAGAGTTTGGATCAGCTGAAGACTGGGAAAGGTCCTGCCACCGTGAAAACTATAGCTGGTACCATGTCTGTGATTCTACTATTAAGCCTTATGAGCATTGTTAAGATCCAGAACAAGGGTACAAAGCTTGGAACCATGTCACCCATGGATCAGGTTCTATGGAGGACCTATTTGCTTAAGGCTTCACTCATGGGTATGTCTTCTATTTTTTCCTTCTGTGATTTCTTGTTTGTTTATTTCTTGTTTGTATGTCTTCTATTTTTCTTGAAGTAAAATTGCTAGTTGAAACTGTTGGGTTGATTTTTTTTTTGGGTGGAACTGAGTTCGTGGCATCGGTTTCTCACTGTATTTTTTTGTGAGTTCCATTGATGGTTTGTTTAGGTGCGTGAACAGCTCTTTGCTGGGATTTTTTATAAAATTTGCAGGCTTTCAGAGTATTTTGCAGAAGAGAGGGAGATATGAAGAAAACAGAGGTTGTGGCTCCTTCAACGTTGTTTCAAGCCTCCAATGTAATTGGAAAAGTGAGGGAGATGGGAAGAGGATAGAGGGAGAGAAAAAAAAATGTTTTTTTATTATTTGCTGACGTGTCAGATCAGGATTGGCTGGCGTAAATCAGTCCTTTTACGCCAGCTCCTGACCCAATTTAATCTCATTATATATTATGATGATCGATGATGATGAATGATGATAGATAAGGTGATAATACTACCCCACTCACCTGGCTATGATACTACCCCACTCACCTGGCTCGCATAATTAGGGGCCATGCAAATTGCATCCTCTTTCCAATCAATAAGTGAGGTTCTGAAACTGTGAGGGAGGCAAACATTTATTGAAATTTGTTGTATTCATTGTTCCGTCCTTTTTATATGAAATTTTTAAAAAAAATATTCAGAAAAATAAAAATAAACATCATGTCAAACTAAATTATCTTCTTCACTTTTTTTTTTTTTTTTAACTCTTATCTTTCATTTAATAACTGCATCAATTAATTATGGAATTAGTTTTTTTTTTTTAACTCTTATCTTTCATTTAATAACTGCATCAATTAATTATGGAATTAGATAGAACGGTTAAATTAAAAAAAGATATCAAATATTATGTATAAAGTTAAAATTTTAAACACCTGAAATGAAAATATCTCAAATTAAAGAGGGTGTTATGATCATAGTGTTCCACATTACTTAAATAAAAGTTTAAACATGTGTTTATAAGCTTTTAGGTACTTTCTCATTGCAAGCTAGTTTTTAAGAATGAGTTCTATCATGGGTTTGTAACATTTGGTATTAGAGCCAACCACAATTCCGAGTAATTGAATGTAACTTATTGAGTATGGGATCAAATGAGTTGTGGCTTTGTGGTCAAATCTCGGAGGGAATGACCTAGAAGCTATATTAAATAACTGATAGGTGAGTGAAGCCACCAAAGAGAAAAAGATATCATCGGGTTAGTGTCGCTAAAGTGAGCTGTCATGGATGTCGATTGCGGAGCGTGGTCATATGTTATGATCCTAGTGACCCACATTGCTTAAGTATAAACTTAAACATGTGTTTATAAGCTTTTGGGCACCCTCCCATTACAATCCGGTTTTCAAGGATAAGTTCTACCCATGGGTTTGTAACAGAAAGTGGTACAAACCGTATAAGTGCAATCTAATACTTTATTCAGGGGGGAAAAAAGAAGAAGAAGAAGAAGTGAAATTTAATCACTTTGAAAAAATTGGTTGTTAATTTTTTTACTCTGTCTCTCTCAATCTAATCACTTTATTCAGCAAAAAAAAAAAAAAAAAAAAAAGGTGCAATTTAATCACTTTGAAAAAACTTGGTTGTTAATTTTTTACCGTCTCTCTTAGATGAAATTTGGCTGTTAAGTTGTTGTACCTGTGTCAATAAAATCTTAATTTACAATAACTCATACATGTCTAATTATAATTTTTTTTTTAAAGGCATATATACTTATAGGTGTGCATTTCTAGTAAATATGGTTCATCACTTAAATTATGTAACATGAAATGTTTCAAGTTGTTTATCATACATCTTTCATTCAATTAAATAAACATTTCAAAATTTCTTTAAACTTTTTTTTAGTACAAATTTTTCTTTGAAAAGAATTTTAATTTTTTTTTTTTTGTAACTTTTAAATTAACTTGAAACTTTATTCACCTATGTTTTCAGGTCAAACTGCTATTAGATTGCTTCTTCATAAGCGGATTCAAATGAATTATGATTGTTCACCAAATTTTGAAACCACATTTAAGGAATCAAGAGCTTTGTAGATTAGAAGTATTCCATGATCTTCTTATACCAAAAAAAAAAAACCCTAGTTTCAAAACCTACATCTCCACTTATTATAAGGGGAAAAGACCTATATTTAAGGTGATGTATTATCTAGCAAAAAAAAACTTAAAAAATCCTTGGATTTCCCTTTTTGCCCCCACTACATTTAGTTAAAATCATTGTTATAATACCGTTTCGGACCCCGTTTCGATTTGTCTAGTAGAATGGAATATTTCGGTACCAGCCGATTTCGGTGTACCATTTCAAGGTGTTTCGGGGTTCCTAAAAAATAATTTATATATATTCTTGTAGAACATAAAATTGTCAATTCTAATAAATAAATAACTAAATATCAAATAATACAAATCATTTAATCTTAACTCTTAAGTCTTAAACATCAATATAACATCACACAATAAGAAGATTTACAATTCAATAACTAAATATCAAATAATAACTCCTAAGTTCTTAACCACAAAACAAATCATAAGAAAAAAAATTTATGACAGAGGGAGAAGGAATGGACAAACAAAAGACATTATTTATGACAATGTATACCACAATCACATATCTTAAGTTCTTAACACTTAATCTTAACTCCTAACTCCTAAGTTCTTAACCACCAAAAAAAAAAAAAAATTTTTTTTTTTTTAAAACAAGCCAAATCCTATATCGGCCAGAATTGTCTGGAATGACCCGAAACAGCCTGAAATCTGACCCGAGGTGAAACGTGAGGTATTCTCGTACCGGTTTGCGCAGTATGAAAAATTCTAGCTGTTCCGGCCGGAACGGAATGAAATCAATAACAATGGTTAAAATTGCAAGATCTATAACCCTACACTTCAACTGGGTCTTGTTGTACCTTTTTTATCAAGAAATCATTAACCAGTATTCTAGGACAAAATAAATGATATTCAATAAATTCAAATTACTGCCAGACATAGGCATTAATATCCATGGTTTTAAAAATTGAACTTGACAAAGGATTGACAAAAAAATAGATTGTTTCTATTTTCTAGTCTGACCAGTGGTAGTGTCAATGACATCATAAATAATTTAATTTATTTAAAAAATGATTCACCATTATTTAGTAATATAATTAAATAGAATAGATTTATATGGTTTATATTTTTCTTGTGATGCCCCAAAATACTTTAGATATTTCTTATTGTTGAACGTAGCTAGAAGAGACATTAGTTATAAGTAATAACTTACTTCTTGAAAATTAATTAGATAAATTTTTTATCCCCTAAGAATAAAGAATGAAAGATAGAGAGAGAAAAATTGTGCATTTGTAAGCAAAGACATTCTTAATGTCATTTTCTTTTTCCAATGTGAGACTTGTTTTGTAAGAAAGACTTTCTGTTCCACCAGGGACGAACCCAGGTGGGGGCCTGGGCCCCCTGGGTCTAATATATATATATATATATAGTTATTATATATTTTATTTTTGTAATTGAACTCCCTTCCAAAACCTTAGGTCCATCTTCTTCTTAATCAACCTAGCCAGCCTAACCCAAATAGCAACTATTCAATTCAAAAACTTAATAAAAATAATAAAACATTCACAATAGTAATTGTATTTTAGCCACACACACACAAAAAAAAAAAAAAAAACAAAACAAAACAAAACTATTTACCACGAAAGAATAAAAAATCATGTGTTATTGGAAAAGCTAAAGCTAAAGTTAAAAAAAATAAAAAATATTTTATTAAAATATATTATATCTCTTTCTTCAATTAAAAAACTCAATTCTCTTTCTTCATTTATTATTTTAATAAGTTGTTTATATTATTTTAAATGAAGTGATAAAAAATAGAACATTTGATATTGGGTGTATTGTAAAGTGAGGTGGTAATATAAATAAAGTAGCTTTTTAAGATGCTAAGAATTAAAATTTTTAGCACTACTGTTATGAATGCTCTAACTTCAAAAAAAAAAATCCTAGCCAACCTAGTATTATTATTTTTTTTTTTTTTTTTTTTTTTTTTTTGTAGATGATTGCATTTTAGTATATTTAGAAATAACAATATTTTTTAATACTATATGAATGCTTAGAGTTTTTTTTTTTTTTTATTTATACTCCAATCCCCGCTAGTTTAAAATCCTGAGTCTGACCCTAATTAAGTTCCATGTTGAAAAAAAATGAAAGAAATAGCTATACTTCAATCTCTATAATTAAAACACTCTCTTGAGAATTTCAAACATAAATGTATTAGCTAGTTTTTGTGTAGGCTTAATTAGCATTCTTTAGTTTAATATTGGCCTAAAGTTTGTGCGGACATAATATTTTCTTGTCCTTTCAAGAATTTCGAACATGAATGTCTTGGCTAGTGTTTGTGCGGTCTTAACATTCTTTAGTTCAAAATTAGACTAACTTATTTTGTGCGGACGTAATATACATATATATATATATATATATTTTTAGTTTAATGATGAGCTAGTTTTTTTTATAGGCCTAACATATAAGCTTTTTTTTTTTTTTTTAATAAGTTAAATTTCTTGTAACTAAAAATTGGATCAAAATCGATCAGGGTAATCAAAACCAAGGAAAAAAAAACGATTTTGGCGGTTTAATTTTTCTTTTGACCAGTTTTGACCCACTTTGACATTTCTTCGGTTTTATTTTAATTTTTTTAATTGTACTAGACTGATTTAGGTCTCAGTTCATAGTTGAATAAATTGGTTTGATCCAGCTTTTTCATACAAGATAGAATTCTACTCTAACCTAATCTAAGTGTATAAGTGTATGAACTCCCTCCTGGAGACTTGAACCCCGACCCTTACCCCCACACTCCACAAACACTTATACTTGTGGAGTGACCATCACACCAAGGGTGTGCGGTGGTGGTTTGATCCAGCTTTTAAAATCATGTTATCACCAATCTCTATTTTTGGTAGGTCAAACATCACTAATTAATCTGAACGAGGCCAAACTTCAATCAAACATCACTAATTAATTAATCCTAATGAGGATGGTAAGCCCAATTCTCTACCTCATATATACTAAATAGACTAGTCAATAACCTATGCAATGTAAGGAAAAATTCAACAATATATTATCTTCTCTCTATTCTAATTTTTCTAAAGTATGAAATTTGATAATTGGTAGTTATTAATAAGCATTTATTGTGATTATGTTCTTATATAAAACTATTTATTTTACCATTTTAAAAATAATAATAGAAAATTCTAATGAAAGGTGTACAAATAGGAGGTTTTATAAATCTTAATTTATAGATTAAGTTAATTAAATTGGAAGCATTGACAATC